>NW_007217394.1:17494-86764 GCF_000164805.1 Carlito syrichta
ACTGCACTCCAGTCTGGGTGACAGAGTGAGACTCCAACTCAATAAAAAAAAAAAAAAGAATAACATTCTTATTTGAACACAGCAAATTGCCTCCTGTGATAAAAGATCATCCTCTCCAGACTCTCATGAATGGAAATATGCTAATGGCTAAGTCCTGCATGACAGCCAGGAAAATGGGTCTTCTTCTTTTCCTCCTTCTTCTAGCCTGAGAAAGGGATGCAATGGCTGGTGCTCCAGCAGCCATCTTGGACTGTAAGGCAGGTCATGTGTTAAGGTAGCCAATCAGAAGACAGAAACCTGAGTCTCTGATGGCCCCAGGAAGCACCATTTTAGTGTCATCCAGTGGATTTATTTTATCTGAAAAAGAAACATCTTCCCCTGTTGTATGTAGCCAGCATAACCTTCAATGTATTCAGTCATGCTGCTGGCCTGGAATGGGAGGTAGGTAAGATGCTTCATGGGACCTGAGAACATTGTGCATTTTCCACTGTGTTTTGGTAGGGCATGCCATTCTTGCCAAAGCACATCACTGAGGCAGAGATGGGACCAGGTGACTGAGATTCCTTGACAAGAGTGTCTTCCTTCCTTCCTTTCTTCCTTCCTCTCTCTCTCTTTTTCCAGATGTGCACATGTGACATTTCAGTGCTCCAGAGACACGTGGCTACAGTGTGGCACATGCATTCCCTGCTAGAGGGGCAGCTCTGAGCCAGTTCAATGCTGATGGACACAAGGAAAGGTGGGGAGGAGGCTGGGTAAGGGGACATTGTGTCTGGAGCAGAGGATATGGGACAGACATGTGTGAAGCCTGACATTCCGAAGGCCTGCCTCACAGCATTCCGGTGTCCCTCTGTTTCACACTTGGATAACAGGTATGCTGGACAGAGCTTGTCTGTGAAGAAAGCAGAAGCTATGGGGCAGTTAGCAGTCGACTGCGGTGGCTTAGAGCTTGGGCTCTTCAACATGGAGGATTTGAGCACATGTGTCTGAGAAAATTCCAGATATGGTAGAAGCTGCCATGTGACATGGAAACATCTTAAGCGCTGAGTCCCTGTAGGTCTGGGGTGAGGGTCTCTCATTGAAGCTAAATGCAGAGACAAGCCGGGCACAGTGGCTCACGCCTGAAATCTCAGCAATTTGGGAGGCGGAAGCAAGAGGATTTCCTGAGCCCATGGGCTCGAGACCAGCCTGGCCAAATTGGCGAGACCTTCTCTCTACAATAAATCAAAAAATTAGCTGGGCGTCATGGCTACTTAAAAGGTTGACGTGGAAGAATCGACTGAGCCCAGCAAGTCGAGGCTGCAGTGGCCGTGAGTACGCCACTGCCCTCTAACCTGGGTGACAGAATGAGACTCCTACTAAAAAAAATCTAAATAAATAAATAAACAATAAATAAATAAATGCAGAGACAGGCCTCCACCCAGCAGGATGCTTTCTCTACCTGGCTTCTGTGCTTCTGCTCAGGTAGTCACTGTGCTCTAGTCTAGGCCCATGTCTCAGCCCTCTACAAAGCCCCACTGTGATGCCATATGCTCAGAGGGACCCCCAAACTGTTCCTCTGCTCACCTTTACCTCTTAAAGCATTTCCATACAGGTGTTCGCCTAGGAGTCCCAGCTGGAGACCCTGGTTCAGTAGGTCAAGGCCACAGCACCTGCAGGGATGGCTGATCCCCAAGGTGCACCTGAGAACCTTTGCTGTCTCCTTCCCACATAGAATAGTCTGTGCATGTGTTATAGAAAATGCTTCCTTACCAACTGTTGCACAGTGCAGTGGTTCTCATCAGAGGTTATTTTGACCCCTGAGGGACATCTGGGGATATATGAAGACATTTTTGGTTGTCACACCTTGGCATCTGGGGAGTGGAGGCTGGGTTGTACCCAATATCCTGCAATGCACAGGACAGCCCCCACCACAAGGAACTGTCCAGCTGTAAATGTCAATAGAAAAGTCTGATGCAATGGCCTATGGGAGCATCACACACTGCCCTAGACTGTGAACCCAGTGAGGGCAGGTCCATCTCCTGTCTCAGTCTCTGGCATAGTAGTTGGCATGTGGCCATTGTTCACACCTCTGTGTTACACGAGCAGACAGATGCATTGGTGGGTAGATGAATGCTTGGATGGATAGATAGATGGGTGGTTTAATGGGTAGATGGATGGACAGGTGAATGAATGGTTGGGTGGATGGATAGATAGATGCATGGATGGATGGGCAGATGGATGAATGGATGGATGGGGTGGATGAATGGATGGATAGAGGTATGGCTTAATGGGTAGATTGGTTGGTGGGTGGATGAATGGTTGGATGGATGGATAGATGGATGCATGGATGGATGGGCAGATGGATGAAAGGTTGGTTGGGTGGATAGAGGGATGGTTTAATGGGTAGATGGGTGGGCAGGTGGATGCATGGTTGAATGGGTGGATAGATGGATGAATGGATGGATGGGTAGATGGACGAATGGATGGATGGGTGGGTGGATGAATGAATGGATGGGTGGCTAGAGGGTTGCTTTAATGGTTAGATGGTTGGGCAGGTGGATGAATGGTTGGATGGGTGGATAGATGGATGCATGGATGGATGGATGGATGGATAGATAGATGAATAGATGGATGGATGAGTGGGTAGATGGATGAATGCATATGGTGGATGGATGGCAGATAGATGGGTAGATGGATGGATAATGGGTGGATGGATAGAGGTGCAGAGGTCATGCTTGACTGGACATTGTGTTGTGTGACTCTGGGTCCAGGTTGTCATTGAGGAACACTGGGACCCTAACCAAAACAATGAGTAGCCTCAGTGTGCTTGGCTAGCTGCTCTTCTGCTCAGCCCCCTCAACACAGAGCTCTGTCCTAGACTGGCTTCTTCTCTCAATCCTCCTCCCTAAGAGAGCCGGCTTCTGAGGCAGACAGGATACTGAGTTGACCCAGACCTGCCTGCCTCCTTGTGGACACACATTCCTTTGAAATCTCCTTGCGTGTGGTGTGAGTAGAATCTGTGACTGAGAGGAGACATCACTCTGAGATAAGGGAACACCCTATGTCCCAAGGGAGAAGATCCTGGCTGGACCTGGCCTAAGTACTCAGAGGATGTGCTTCTGCTGGACAGCAGAGTGGGGGTGCCTCTTAGGGGATGGGGCAGAAGCAAGATAAAAAATATCCATTAGTGGGTCAGACCTGGACAAGGAGTGGGTACAAGAACTAGGGCAGGGGCAGGAGCTGGGAGGAGCCCCTGAGAGTTGACCTTTGTCTGCTGTAGCTTAGGGAGGTCTGGGGAGTCTCGGGAGCTGAAGAAGGGGAGCTGTAGATTTGAGCAGTGACTTTTCACCCTCTGGTGTGGCCATGCTGACTGGTGAAGGATTCTCGGGTTCGGTGTCCATGTTCATTGTCAATTGTCACCTGCCAAGATCACCTCTGTATTAACCAGGTTGCCTACTGCTTCCTCTGTGACACCTCCAGAATCCAGGGCTCAGCAAGGGAACCCACAAACCAGAGGAGGGACTCCTTCATGCCGTGTCACATATGAGTGGGCAGAGAGGATATTCAGGGCAGATGGTGGCACATGCAAGGTTGGGCAGGGAGGCTGGTGCCTGCACCCAGCACTGCCTCCCTGCCCCACAGGTCCCTTGCTTTTCTTCTCCCAGGCACCTGAGGTCTCTGAGGCAACATTCTGGGTTCTTGCTGCACTCCCTGCCTACTCACTGTTCCACTTCACAGGCCTTTCAGGAGTAAGCTTTTTGATCGGATCACTGTAAGAGCTTCACAGAAGTGAAGTGGAGCCCTGCGGGGGCCTGGACCCTGGCACCGATGTCAGGACCTGGTGGAGGATTCTTGTTTGGTGCCATCTCTGTGATCCTGGGCCAGGAAGGACTGACTGATGAATCCCTGTCAGTCTTGGGGTGACCCAGCAGTGAAACTCCACAGGGAGGAAAAATGTAGTGCCCTGGGGCCTTGTCCTCAAGACAAGGGAATCTAATACTCGATCTCCTGATAATCGTCTACTTTGTTTTCAGATGCAAATGAAAGTGCAGTTTTTGCTTTGGTGTTGGTGCAGACCTGAGGAGCAAGAATTACCAAGCAGGGCTCTCCTAACTGGCTTCTTGTTATAGTTTTACAAGCAAGTTCAAGACCATTAGCATTGCCCCTAGCTCTCTGTCCCTTAAGCCCCCATGGGTATGTCAGTCTTTTGGGTACATTTCTGACCCCAACTAATGCTTGAGACACTCTCCCCTCCTACTGCATTACTTGTGCTAGTTTAAAATCTAGAAGGTAAAAGGGACTCCGTGAAAACAGGTATAGTGAATAAATGCAACTGATGGATGCAGTGAATTTATGCAACTCATGCACAAATGATATGGCGCTGGACACCTCCCAGCTCTCACTGGGGCCATCCATGAAAGCCCCAGTGTTGTGATTGCTTTATAAGGTGGGTGCTCACCTTCACCCCTGACCCGCCCTGGTGACCTCGGTTGTGATCCACACTCGGTTTACACACCCCCCCATCCACTTCTAAAAGGACTTGAGTGAAGGATGACAGAAAGGCCAATGGAAGGAAAAATACAATGGCACAGAAGCTGTGGGAAGGAGACAGAAGGGATGGATGCAGGCGGCACCTGAACTGAACAGATGACAGTGTTTAGAGAACAAATGTGCCCTAAGTTTCCTGGCAGCTTCGGTACACATCGTTTTTGTTTTCAGACATGAGAAAGCGTTTGTGGAGACTAAGTATTCCTGGGAACGAAGCTCAAACAAGAAGGGCTGTTTCTGTTTGCGTAGGCTTATTGCGGTACCGGAGAGCCAGCTGGGCGTCCCCGACAGGTGGGCGTTTGGCTGCAGGACGGCTTCAGAGATAACCGTTTCAGCACCACGACCCCGGACAGCGCAACGCATCCTCTTGATGGGTCTCCACCAACCATATGCTGTGTCAGCCACAGCATGAACATACTGATGCCTAGAACAGTGCCTGGCACTTGCGAGGTGCCTGGGAAACATTTCTGGCATCAATACAATGAATGAATCCATCACAGTAGAGGGCCGGTCATGTGGCATGGAGAACTTACCATGAATATGAGGTCAATGAATGTGAGCCAAACCAGCAGTCGGGTTCTGTAGAATGAATATTTTGGACACTGTGATGAGAATTGGTATTAGTTTTTTCAGGCCTTCAGAACTAAGAACCATAGACTGTGGTCTTGAACAACAGAAATTCATTTCCTCCGTTTTAAAGGCTGGAAGTCAAAGATAGAGTTGTTGTCAGGGTTGGTTCCCTCTGATGTCTCATTGGCTTGCAGGTGGCCATCTTCCCTCTTCATCTTCACATGGTCATCCCTCTGTGTGTATGTATGAGAAGGACCCCAAAACCTGTAATTTATTTATAAAAATTGGGTATTTATTCTTACGTGTTTAAACTTCGGTCACCTTCAAAGTACTCTTCGTTTGATGTAATACACCTATCGAGATGGTTTTTCCTCTGCTCAAAACAATTATTGAACTCATCCATTTTGATGCTTTTGAATGCTTCTGCTGTTTTTTGTTTCATCTCATCCTCATTGGCAAAACTTTTCCCTTTGAGGAGGTTTTCATTCAGGTCAAAACAAAAGTTGCTAGGGCAGAGATCAGGTGAATAGGGAGGGTGGGGCATGGGGTCATGCCATTTTTTGAACACTCAGCACAATGTGGACAGGTACACTTGTAAATCACTCATCATGAAATGGACAAATGTGTTGAAAGGATCTCCAAAAAAAGTTCACTGAAGCTGAATGCAAACTCTCACAACGATGCTAGCTGGTACACTAAAGTTGATGGGTTTCTAGAACACTAACCTAGTGGGAGAAGCCTGTACTACAAGGGCTGGCTTTCCAAAAGATAATTCCGAGTTTTTTGGGTCCCCCTCATGTGTCCTAATAACCTCTTCTTCTAAGGACACCAGATCTATTGACTTGAGGCTCACACCAATGACCTCATTTTGCATTAATGATCCCTTTAAAGACCTTATCTGCAAGCATGGTTGAATCCTCAGGGACTGAGGAATATGGCCTCAACATATCAATTTTGGAGGACACAATTCAGCCCAGAACTGTCCCTATATAAATCATCTCATTGGGCCCGGCCACCACCAACAGTAGTGACTGAACTAGAGTATGGATCTGTGTATGGATAGTCACCATGCTTGGTCAAACGAACCATGTCAGCGTGAGGCTCTCCCCACACTTGCAGTGCTCAGTGATCCCAGATGTTCAATCAGTGTGTGTCAGACAGACTAGGCCACTTGCCCAGGAAGGGACCTTTTCCTCCTGCTCCTGCTCTGCCTCACTGCTCCCTGGTCTTCAGGACGGACACTTTCCAAGTCAGCCCAGTTTCTGACCAACACAATCAGCTGGCTCCTAGGTGCCCAGGTGCCTGGCAGGTCCCACACGCCTGCCACCTGTGTGGCTTGGCAACAGTTAGGATGGATGGGGCTCTTTTCAGAAGGTGCAAAAACTGCGTCACCACCTCACATTGGGGCAGGCTTTGCAGTGGCATCTGAGTGCAGAGATACGGAGCCCCACATGTCCTGCTGGGGTGAGGATAATACTAGGATTAGGCCTCACAGAGGCAGGTGCTGTTGGCCTCTTCCGTACATATGTGCAAGTTTGCATTTTCTTTTCCGATTCCAGGTTTGTTTCACTGACCTGGGGCCTGCTAAGCAGAGAGGAATATGTACATATAAATGCACTGGCTCAGTGCAGTCTCTTATTGTCAGAGACTAAATCAATTCTGATTTGGCCTCTTTCCCGGTTGGGTTTAAACAAACAACCTCTCAGTTCAAGCTCCGCATTTTCAGCAGACAGCTCCCCACTGAAACCCATGGATGCTGGCTTACCTGGGCATCTTGCTGTCTGTCCTGTGCTGCCAGAGGTTCAGATCCCCGTGATGATATCATCCCAGCCAGGACTTGGCTGTGGGCTCAGGAGCTCCCAGGGTATGAGGTGCTCCCTGCAGAGGTGGGGTGGTAGTTGGCAGCCTGGGCAGAGGGCTGGGTTTATGCAGGGAGGTCATGGAGGTCAAAGGAAGAGTTTGAAAATTTTTCCTGAAACTTCACATTCACTATCACAGGGTCCTGAGTGGGAAGGGACTGGCGGAAGTCCCCCTGGCCTGCATCTCCTGACTCCTGGGACGCGAAACCCTGGGTATCAACTTCCTTAAGAGAGAGGAAAGGGTGCACATCATGTGAAACTTGCATTCAGGCCAAACTGGGAGTCTGCTCCTGTCTCTGACTGGAGAGAGGATTGTGAGCCCTGCAGATGTGACGAGGGTTGGGGTTTAAGCCCTGCAGGGATGCCGAGGCTGAGGTAAGGGACCAAATGCATTGAAGACACTGGGTTCCGAGACACCAGTAGCCTGTGCATCATGCTGCCAGAAGGATGAGTGGCTCAAATGGCAGCAGTGTGCGGTCACTCCTTAACAAATTTAAAATAATAGAAATTACACAAAGTGTTCTCAGGTTGCAATGTAATTAAACTACAAGTCAATATCAGAATGAGAGTCTCCAAATATTTGGAGACTAAACAACATTCTTTTATATAACACTTGGGTCAAAGAATAATTCTCAATAGAAATTTAAAACAATATTTTAAACTAAATGATACAATTTATCATTTAAATTTCTGGTGAATTCTACCAAACATTTAAGGTTGAGATGATACCAATTCCCCACAATCTCTTCCAGAAGCAGAGAGATATTTCCTAACTCATTTTATAGGATCAGTATTACCCTAGTGACCAAATCAGATAAAGACATATCAACAAGGTGGCCTGAATGAAGCATATTTGTATACCTAACCCCACAATATCATAATAAAAAATATTGATAAAAAAAGACATTATAAGAAATAAAATCTGCAGACCAATAGCCCTCGTGAACACAGATGCAACAATCCTCAAAAAATTGCATACTGAATGAATCAATGTATAAAAATAATTATACAATATGACCAAGTGGGATTTATCCCAGGTATGCAAGGCTGGTTCGTCACTTGAAAATCAGTTCCTACAACCTATCACATCAGCAGGATAATGAAGAAAAATTAAATGAACATATAGATAGATGCAGAAAAAGCACTTGGCATAATCCAATGCCAATTTATAATAAATATTCTCAGCAAACTAGGAATAGAGGGACATCATCTTCAACCTGGTACAGAACACTTACAAAAATTGTACAGCTGGTATTATGCTTATTGGTGAGAAACTGGATGCTTTCCTGCTATAAAAGGGGGGGAGGACAAGGAAAGAATGTTCTGTCTTAACACTCCTTGCCAACATAATACTGGAAATTCTAGCTAATGCAATAAGGCAAAAAAAGAAAAGAAAAGAAAATCATACAGATTGAGAAAGAAGAAATAAAACTATCTTTGTGGGCGACCTGGATGTCTATGTAAAAAATTTCAAAGAATGTGCAAAAATCTCCTGGAAGTAGTAAAGTAATATAGTAAGGTTGCATGATACAATTTTAATATCAGAAGTCAATTGCTTTCTTGCATACCAACAATGAGAAGTTGGAATTTAAAATTTTAAAATGGCTATTTATAAAAGCACCAAAATAATAAAACATGCATAGGATGACATGTGGGATACTACAAAACAGTGTTAAAAGAAGATTAAAATAAAGGGAGAGATACTCCATCTTCCTGGGCTGGAAGACTTGATATTATATGGGTGTCAATTTAATCCATGGAGTCCATGCAGTCTCAATTAAAAGGTTGACAAGCTATTTTCTAGAAATCAACAAACTGATGATAAACTTTATGTGGACAAGCAAGAGACCCAGAATAATCAACACAGTGTTGAAGGAGAGCAAAGTCAGAAGACTGACATTACCTGACATCAAGATTTACTGGAAAGCTGGAGTAATGAAGACGGTGTGGGACTGGAGCAGTGGAACAGAATGGGGAGGCTAGAAATCGACACATGCAAATATAATCAGATCATCTTTGACAAAGAAGCAAAAGCAAAACAATGGAGAGAGGAGTGTCTTTTCAACAAATGGTACCAGAACCCATGGACAATCACATGCCGAAAATTAATCTAGACACAGACCCTGCACCCTTCATGAAAATTAACTCATGCACGTAATAGACCTAAGAGTAAAATGTGTGCTTGATTCAGGGTCTGGCCTAGAATACTCACTCAATTAACATTCAAGAGTGTGATTTAAAATGGCTAGTACCTTTCCTGTTATATTTTGAAATTCCATTAATAAAGAGCTCCTAAGGTTTAGAAGTCTACCACGGTGGGGAGTTTACTGTCCACACCACTGCCTCTTACTGCAGCACAGAACTTTCTAGAATGTTGAAGGGGGTGAAGAGCTTGGTAGACATGCGCATTCCTGCACCCCACCTCTGTAGACCCTGATGTGTGGGTCTGAGGTGGGCCAGAGAATGTGAGTTTTAACCCAGTGACAGGTAGTTTTTATGATCAGTCACGTTTTAAAATCACAGAACTTGGAGGGAATAAGGTCAGGAAAAAAAGCACTTAAAGTTGGAACTGAAAACCCAAAGAAGAAAGAAATAATCTTTGCAGAGACATCAAAATCAAAGTCTACAAATGTGAGACGGATAATCAAAGTCATATCAAAATTCTCCAAACTCACCCACTTTAATGTACAATGATGAGTCTCTGGCACGTTTGTGTTTTAGTGATCACACAGATAAGGCCACAGAGTAACAGGGTGGGTGTTCATATATTTTTGTAAACCCTAAAATGTTTTCAAAGTGTTATTCTGAAACTTCAATCCATTAAATATGTATTAAACGCCTTGGGCACTCAGTGTACTCACTGTGAGCAGGGGATAAGAAAAAATCAACTCAGATTGATTAAATAAACTCCTACGATGGTAATTCTGTATTATTATGAATTGTTATAATAGTTACAACTATTTCCATCCCTGTGCTTGAAACAAAACAAAACATGGATGGAATTAAACACAGAAGACAGGCCTTGGTTTGGAATTCCTTGGTTCTGCTGCTTAGAGACAGAGTCCTGGCTCCTTCTTGGCCTTCAAAGGACAGTGTTTCCTACTGAATTAGAAGGGAGGGTGCCCTGGAGCAAGTTGCAGTGCACACATGGGCTAGAGCCATTGTGCTTTGTCCCTCGGTGCCCAGAGTCCATCTATGTGCAGCTAGTCTAGGTCTATCTGGAAGGAAAGAGTCCTTGGGATGCTATTGATACTGAGCACAGATCTCCCTTCTCTTCTAATATGAGCTTATCGATGAGGATTTGGAGGAAGTTTCCTCTGCCCAGGAGACATGGATCAGGTTGAACTCTCTCTTCTCTCTCTCTCTCTCTGTCTGATTTTCTTTCTCTGTTTCTATTGCTCTCAATCTATCCCTCTCTGTCTCTCTCTATCTGGTTGTGTCTCTCTCTCTCAGTCTGTACATATTTCTCTCAATCTGTCTCTCTGTCTGTTTTTCTTTATCTCTATCTCTGCCTCTCTCTGTGTCTGTCTCTGTCTCTCTTTATCTCTCAATCTGTCTCTGTCTTTCTGTCTCTGTCTCTTAAGCTGAGTCTGTCTCTGTCAGTCTCTGACTGTCACTCTCTCTCAGTTTATTTCTCTGTATGTCTCTCTCTCTCTGTTTCTTTCTATCTGTCTCTCCCTCTCAATCTATCTCTGTCTTTCTTTCTCATTCTCCCTCAGTCTATCTCTGTCTCCCTCTGTCTCACTCTCAGTTTATCTCTCAGTCTGTCTCTATCTCTCACTCTCTCAATCTGTCTCCCTCTGTCTCTCTCAGTCTGTCTGTCTCTCTGTCTCTGTCTCTCCATCTGTCTCTGTCTTTCTTTCTCTTTCTCTCTCTCAATCTTTCTCTGTCTGCCTCTTCCAATTTATCTCTCTGTCTGTCTCTGTCTGGCTGTCTCTCTCTCAGTCTGTGTCTCTCTCACAGTCTGTCTCTCTCTGTCTCTCAATCTACCTCTCTGTGTCTGTCTTGCTCTTTCTTTCGGTCTTTCTCTGTCTCTCTCAGTCTGTCTTTCTGTCTGTTTCTCTCCCAGTCTGTCTTTCCTTTTCAGTCTGTCATTCTCTGTCACTTTATGTCTCTGTCTCTCTCTCTCAGCCTGTCTATCTCTCTCTCCAAAACCTGTGATTCAGTAGCTGGAAGTGCCTAGATAAGGCTGAGTCAGTCACCAAGCCATGTAGGAGAGTCTTGCCTTACATTATTACTAGAGTGTTCAATGACCCCCAGTTATCTAGAGACTCTGGTTTGTACTCAGGAGAGTGAAGCTGGTGGCTTTTCACTACAAGTGATAGAAACACAACTCAAGGTGAAAACACGCAAGAAGAGTGAGGTGGACACTTGACTGGCATAGTCTACAGGGGACCAGGCAGCTGACTGCATGGCCTCTGGCTGCTGCCTCCTCTGCCTGGCACCAGACCTCTGATCCTATGGAGCAGCTCCAGGTTGTCATGGCCCTTGGTCCCTGCTATCTCAAGTAGAGGCCTCTTTCTCCAAGGGGACTGGCAGTCACCAGCCAGGGCTCTGCCTGGGACCATGGTCCCCTGCGCTCACACATATATGCCTGTGTAAGTCTGTGTTGGGGCAGGGATAGATAGGAGGGTCATGTGATGGGCAGGCCTAGGAGGAGGGAAGATGCTCCTGGGGTGATAGTAGGGTCTGTTCCTAGGACATGGGAGGGGCCCCTGGGCGTGTGTGTGTGTGTGTGTGTGTGTGTGTGTGTGTGTGTGTATGTGTGTGGTGGGGTTCTCAGTCAGAAGCCCACGTCGGGATGAACTGAGCATCCGGAAGAAAAGGGTCTGGACCACGGTCTAGGTGTATCGTCCTGAATGCAGCCATCCCTGCTGTCATAGCACAGCCAGCCCAGATGGCTCCAGGGGCCTCTGATGGGCTCATATATAGTTCATTTGGTTTCACTTTCCTACAACCTATCTGTGGGTTCCTGGAAAGAAAGGGACAGGAAGCAGGAAAGGAACCAGAGCCAGATCCTCATCCTAGAGACAAGGGTTCTGGCTGCTTCCCGGAAGCTCTGCTACTGGGGAAGGGACACAACTCACTCTCCAGGGTTCAGCCAGATGGGAAGAGAGATCACAGCCCCTGACCACAAAGGCATGAGAGCCAGGGATTACAGAGGGCTTTTTTTAGGAGGTGATATCTTTCATGAACACATGACAGACAGAGATGAGTCACCCGGTGAAGAAAGAGATGAGTTCTGGGTCGCAAAAGACATGGACACTGAGACAGAGAACAAGGACCTGAGGATTCTTGAGAGAAGTACAGGGCCTAGCGGGTAGCTTTCTTTTTTTTTTTTGAGTTGGAGTCTCACTCTGTTGCCCAGACTGGAGTGCAGTGGCCGCTCCCGGCCACTGTAGCCTTGATCTGCTGGGCTCCGGCGATCCTTCCGCCTCAGCCTTCCAAGTAGCCAGAACTACAGGCATGCGCTATCACACCCGGCTGATTTTTGGATTTATTGTAGAGATGAGGTCTCGCTGCCCAGGCAGGTCTCGAACCCGTGGGCTCAGGCAATCCACTCACCTCAGCCTCCCAAAGGCGAGGGATTATAGGCTAAGCCACTGAGCCCGGCTATGGCTAGCTTTCAATGCTCTGTCTGCAGTTTTGCCTGAAGACATGAAGTCCCTGGAAACAGAAGGATGGGATGGAGAGACCGGGTGTAGCAGAGTGACCAATTTTCACATCCCTGACAAAGGGACGAACTGGCACTGGAGGGCCATGACTTGCCCGCAGCTACACAGTGGGTTCGCCAACCAGGATGCTCAGGGGAGACCCTCGCACTCTCCACTCTGGGTCACTAGTGGCCTTGCACTCACATCAAGGAGCTACTTTTGTTCTGCTCTGAAAATAATTCTGCTATGTAACGACAGCTCTGGGGACTTGAGGGCACAGTCACTTATCTTTAAATTGCAAAGAAGTTAATGGAGTTGATGTGGCAGGAAATCTTAGTGGGGATCCATGTGTGTTTAACTTCTGGAATTTTCCTTTATTCCATCCTAAAAGGAAAACATAGCAGCTGCCAAGGTCTCGGAACTGGTCTGACCCCAGTGTTTGGACACACGGGTCTGAGGCTGACAACTGAGCTGTGATGTTCTCTGTTCAACTTAAACACAAACGATATCCAAGAACAGCCTTGGAAAAAAATGTCACTGCGGCCCCAACATCCCCAGCACCTGATAAACAAATGACAGTAGCTACCTTGTCAGTCACAGCTTTGTCCTCCCTGGAGTCCACCCTTCCCAGAGATACAATTTATCGAGATCCCCAGTCACAGAACTGACTTCTTTCTTGTCAGCTCCCAATAGAGTCAGACCCTCTTTCTCAGATGCTTCCTGAACTACCAACCAAAGCCCCTACCCCACCACAGGGTCTTCATCTCATACTCCTGCTGAGTTGTCTCCTGACTCTCTGGGGTGTGAATTTTTTCTTGCAGAAACAAGGGAGGAACCAACTCACATCCAACTGTGTGTTCAGGGTCTTTGACTGGCTGGATATTGACATCTTAACAACACTGACCTGGATGGGCCCAAGGAGTTGACTGGGTCGAAGGTATCTCCTTCTAGGGTTGTCTGCAGGGCTGATTGTAGAAATAGTCCAGGGACAAGTTTGCTTCTGATTCAGCGTACCTGTATGAGCAGCTTGACTGGATGCTGTGTGGAGGCCAGGGATGGGTTAGAGAAGGAGAACATTGAAAAGGGGGGATAAAGGGGTAAAGGGCAGAGAAAGGAAGAAGGGGACAGGAGAAAGAAAGAGAGGAGAGAGACACCAATGGACAGAGCTGAAGGGGGAGGGAGAGAGAGGGAAGGAGAAAGGAGGAGAGAGGGAAAGAAAAAATCAAGGAAGAAAGGGAGGAGGAGATGGGGAGGGAGTGAGGAAGAGGAAAAGCAAGGAGGGAGAAATGAAGGGAGAGAGAAAGGGAAAGGGAGGAAGAAGAGGAAGGGGAAGATGGGGAGGGAGAGAGGAAGGAGGGATAAATAAAGAGAGAGAAAGAAGAAAGGGAGGAAGAAGGGGGGAGATGGAGATGGGGAAGGAGAGAGGAGGGGGAAAAGGGAGGAGAAGGGAGAAATGAAAGGAGGTAGAGAGAAAGAAAAAAGGGAGAAAGAAGGGAGGTGATGGGGAGGGAGAGAGGGGGGTGGAATGAGGGAGGGGACAAAGGAGAGAAGGGGGAAGGAAGGACAGAGAGAAGAGAGGGGAGAGTCCCCTAATCCTCGGCAGGGTGTGTGGGTCGTGGGCTATTGTGGCAGCTGGACCTCTGGGCTGTGGGAGGTCCTTGGCACCAGGGCTTCCGTCTTGACCCAGTGTTGGCCTGTGTCCCCTGTGTGGCACAGAAGCCATGGTACTGGAATTGCACCTGCTGACTTGGGGTCTCTCCAATTTCTTTGCTTTTCCTAAGATCCCTGTGAACTTTGTAAGACTTTCGAGTTGAAGAGAGGCCTCAAAATGGCTGAGCTTTAACCGGATTACATTTTGTGCACATCTGAATTTGCAATTGCACCAGGTTTCTGCTGCCTGAAGTTCCTCACAGGGCAGTTTTAACCGGTTGTTGTCTTGGGTCCAAACAGCCACCAACTTTCAGAAAAGAAACCATGGCTTCCTTTTTCAGAGTGAGAAAGACTGAACTCTTGCCCCAACTTGTTGGAACTGTTTTGACTCAGTCATTACATATCACAATTAATCCATCTTCTGAGCAAATGTCTGTGTGTTGTTAGGAGTATAGTGAGTCGTGCTAGTCTTAAAACAAGAGGAAAACAACCCTTCCATGTGTGTTCAATAAACCTTTCTTGTCAATGAGAGACTTGCCTTCTTGCAAAGAGACACGCAGCTGGTTCTTACGGTCCCCAAACCCTTGGAAAGCTGCACATTCATAAATAAAGCCCAAAAGAGAATGTGAACATGAACTGCTGTACCCAAGGTGTGAGACACTTCGTGCTAAACAAATCCTCACTCTCAAAACTGTTACCATAAACAATGTGATTAAATATAACAAGGGATGTCACAGGAACTAGAGAAGAGCCAAGGAAGGAACATGTGGATTTGGTTGATACGAAGCACTTCTCTCTTCTGTCCAACCATGTCCACAGACTAGCCTCTTCATGCTCTGAGTGTGAATTTTCTTCTTTTTGCTTGAATTTAGAGAAAAACAATAACAAACATGTTTTGATAGGTGGATTGATTAGGGTCATATCTGAGATGACTTTTTTCCTTTAGTGGGAAAACAAGGAAGGCCACAGGAGCCTGGGGCATCACAAGTGTCCCATGAGTCATCTGAGGTCCTGGTCTGTGGGCAGTGCTTCCCAGAGCAGCAAAAGACCCGAAAGGTTTCTCTCACGGATGCTTTGTAACACTGGCTGCAGAAGCAAACCAAAGACCTTATAAAACTCTTCTCTATAAGGTTCTGTGTAGAATTCTGTGTAGTTCTATGTTGAATTAAATAGTTTATAATTTGGGAGAGAATAAGGGGGGGGGAGAGAGAGAGAGAGAGAGAGAGAGAGAGAGAGAGAGAGAGAGAGGTGAACTGACATTCAACAGCCTAGCTTAGATTAGAATTGCCTTATTTCCCCACAAATAACTTATATGCAAGTTGTGGTTTTTTATAGCAAAAGAATGCATTTACACCTCGGCTTTTTAACACATTGGTTCTCTCTCAAAATTCATCTCAGTGAAAGAGTAGGGGTGTGTAGAATATTAAAGCACATGATTAGAAGAAGAAGGTGTTTAGAATTGCCATTTTAATTCCCAAAGCTTGGCAAAAATATATTGCCTGTGCTCAGCTCGCGGATGGCCCAAAACACATGCCTTCCTCACCTCCACCATCCCTTCTGCCATGGGAGACCAGGCCCATTGAGATTTTCATCACATGCCAAGTTCGAAAGCATAATTTGCTAACATTCAGTTCTTTTGTGTCGCATCCAAGTTTCACATTAAGCAGTTTGCACCTCAGAAAGCATTACTGAGTTTACGTTTCTGGAAGTATTTTTCATTATTCATATTTAAATTATGTTCCTTTGAGGAGGAGATAAAGGCTGGAAATTTTTATCAAGAGACAAATAATAAAGGTAGTGCAAAATCTCAGACTTTTATTGTTAAAGGCATAAAATGTTCCAACAGGAACCAAAATACTTAAGTAGCATAAGGTCTGAGTATAATATGGTTAATGGTAAAAGTGGTTGGAGGGGTTACATGTAATGAACCAATTTTTAAAAAATGTTCCTATTTGAGCTTGTAGGACAGATAATTGGCTCTGAGTGTAAAGGTTTGCTGATCCATTTACCGCAAGACTTTTGGAAAGAAACCTTCCTTGGGTGTGTTCAACTTAAGCACAGGGAGGATTGCCTGCCAAACCCAGAGCTTATCAGGGGAATGATGATGCTCTGCCCTAAAACTAATTCTCCTGGGAAAGCAAACAACATCAGGCAACAGTGCCATTCTTGAAAAGATATTTTCATTTCTAATAGTGTTTAATTAAAAAAATTATTTCTTTAGTCTTATAAAAGTGGTAACTCAGTAGAAACTCTTTTTAAAAGAGAAACTTTGAGTAGCTGCGTTTGTTACCACAAAAATAAATGGAAATTGTAGCATAAACAACCCATGCTTATGAACTTCGTGTTCATAAGCATGTTGGGATGGTGGACAAGTTGAGACACTCAGGGATTTTAGAATCCCTTGTGGAGCTTTCATAAGAACAGCAGGTGCCGATTTGTGTGAGCAGCAATTGGGTGTCAGGCATGCTGTTGGAAGGCGGGAACTGTCACCCTTGGGGTATACAGAAAACACCTGGAGATCATGGGAAAATGCAGCTTCCAGTCTGGCTTGTCTGTGGTTGGCCGGAAGGCTTCATTTCTAACAGCTCCCAGGGAAGGCAGAACATTCTAGGGCTTTACAGACAATATTACTCATAATGCTCATCAGACAACTTCAGGAGGGTACTGCTACTGCTCCCATTTTTGAAATCCAGAAATTGAGGCTGCAAGTGGTAAAGGGCCTCCCTGTGGTGGGTAGAATGGGAGGCATCGGCCCCCAAATACAAGATACGTTCATCTAGAACCTGTGAACGTGACCCTGTCTTTTAAAAAGTTAAGGATCTTGAGCTGAGATCCTCCAGAGCTCTCCAAAGGGAACCTAAATCCAATGCCTACTGCCCGTAGAAGAGAGGACGCCGTGGTGTGTGGGAAGATGGAGACAGAGATGGAGTGATGTGTTGACATACCAAGGAATGCTGGTGGCTGCCGACAGCCCTGGAGCTGGGAGGGACAAAGAAGGGCCCCGCCCCAGAGCCTTCAGAGGGAGGGCGCCCCCGGCCCACAGAGCCAACAGTTAGAGCAAGGTCTCATTGCTCACAGCACAGAAAGCCAAGCACAGAGACAACATGTATTATGAAGGAAGAAGGCTTTTTCTTGGGGTGATATCCGTCAAGGAGAATGGGAGGTTCATTCTCAAATCCCTCTCTCCGTCCCACTCAAGTCAGGGATTTATACAGTTGGATAGAAATTTGAAAACAGAAATTAGAAAGGGGTAAGGAAGAGGTGTTGGCAGACAGGAATTGAGGAAGAGGAGTTGGTCAACAGGAATAGGAGAAGGAGAGGAAGAGGAGTTGGTCAACAGGAACTGGGGAGGAGGGGGAAGAGGAATTGGTCAACAGGAATTTAGGAGAGGAGGGGGAACAAGAATTTGGTAGACAGGAATGAAGGGAGAGGAAGAGGTGTTGGTCAACCGGAATAAGAGGGGATGGAAGAGGAGTTGGCAGATAGGAATTGCGGAGGAGGAAGGAAGAGGAGTAAATGGAAATTAGGGAGTGGTGAGTAGGAGGAGTTAGTAGACTGGAAGTGGGAAGGGGTGAAGAAGAGGAGTTGGTCAACAGGAATTGGGGAGGGATGAAGAAGAGGAGGATAAACAGGAATAGAGGAGGGAAAGGAAGAGGAGTTGGTAAATGGGAATTGGGGAAGGGTAAGTAGGAGGAGTTCATAGACTGTAATTGGGGAGGGGTAGGGAAGAGAAGTTGGCCAACAGGAATTGGGGAGGGGAAGGAAGAGGAGTTGGTAAACAGAAATTAGGGAGGGGTTGGGCATTTCATTGTCTGTACTTGGTGATTTGGTGAGTTTAACATCTTTCTTACTGTAGTCCTGAGGACTGGTTTCCTGAGGAAGGAACTCAGATAAGACAAATATAAGTTTCAAGCTTTAAGACCAGGAGGGTCAATTTCTGTTTATACAAAAGCCTGTAGCCATTGGCTCTATGAGGATGTTGCACTGGTTTCATTGGGGCTTGACCTCAAGAACTGTGAGAGAATAAATTTGTGTGGTCTTAGGCCCTAGCCATTTTGCCGTAAGGTGTCACCTCAACCTTGGAGACTCACACGCCCAAAGATCCCAGATTAGAAAACTATGGAGCAGGATGTGACTGGGTCTCCAGCTTTGGGCTCTGCACTCTCTTCTGTCTAGGTGGGACCCATCCACCCAGTCCTATGTCCAGCTGGGAGTCCCTACCTCGCCTCTTGGGAACCCATATCCTCACTGTCACCTCCACAGGCAGGTCTTTTGGATGCCAGCTCTTTTTTTGAGAGCTGCATGGGCTTCTGGTCTCCCCCAGGCCCTCTCATACTGTGGGTCTTCTGTGCCTGTGGCTGGGCGGGGTATAGGTACAGGGGTGCTTTATCTGTGCTCTTGAACAGCCTCCTGTGATTCCTGAGATTCTGCCATCTTCATTCTA
This sequence comes from Carlito syrichta, assembly GCF_000164805.1. Classification (NCBI taxonomy): domain Eukaryota; kingdom Metazoa; phylum Chordata; class Mammalia; order Primates; family Tarsiidae; genus Carlito; species Carlito syrichta. The sequence goes on from NW_007217394.1 coordinate 36,199, forward strand.
TAAGTTGTGCTCCTCAGGTTTGTAGCAGTGGGAAGATCAGATGGTTTGAATGGGAAAAGCCCAAAGAGATGCTTCACTTACCCTGCACCTTATCTCCCAGCTTCCAGTCATTCTGCTGATGTGGCATGGATTGGGGTTGGAGCATTTTCAAGCTTAGCATTCTTCACTCCTCAGAAGCTGCAGGTGGCTCTGGGTATAAAGTCCCCCCCAGACATCACATGCTTCCAGCCTGGGGCTTGCAAAGGGCCCCTGGAACTCCAGAGCATATCTGAGCACTGCTCTCTGCCTGGTGAGGGGCCCCTTCTGTGGGCAAATCCCACTGCATCCCATAAGGCATTCAGGAACCTGCAGGAAGGACCTTGCGATTTTGGATGTCTTGGTTTTCTAGCTCATCAGTGCTGCAAAGCTGTGCAGACATCATATTGGCTGATACTCACAGTCGTAGTGTCCCTCGATTCCTGCCTCATTTCATCTTCATTACAGTAAACCCATGCGTTAGATGCTGTCATAACACCCATTTCACAGATGAATAAACCAGGGCTCAGAAAAGTTACATCACCCCTCAAGGTATTCCACATCTGGCAAGGGGTGACTTCAGGGTCTAACCCTGTGTTGCTGACCACTGAGCCCACCATCTAACCCCACAGCGAGGCTTCCCAGCGTTTGTGTTGGTATGTGGGATGTTTGCATCTATGGGGCGCACGGGATTGTCTGCAGGGCTAGAGCCAGCTCTGTGGTCTTTGTTTATGGCCTTTTCATGCTCCAGGGCTTGATCTCCAAGAGGTGCATAGTCGATATTTACCAATGACAATTCAGTAAGTGGTAGGTGAAAAAAATTTCTTTAGTGACATAAATAGACCAGACAAGTGCCTGTCAGAGTGGCTTAGACCAGAGTTACTCCGAGAGATCCACTGACCATCTGACCACCTCCATCAGATGCCTGGGGAGCTGATGAGCAATGCCTACCCCTCCCCTCAGACCTGCTGGAGCCATACAACTTGTCTGGGGATGGGACCCAGGTAACTGCATTTAGCAAGGCTCCAGCAACATGGAAGCTTCATTTTCATCATCATCCTCTAGGAGGTAGAGGGGTCACCCCTGTTGCCACTAGGGAAGAAATTACATTCTGTGGATGTTCAAAATCAAGACCAGGGGACAGAGGTACCTAGATTTCCAGAAGATGAGGACTCGCCCTGGGGCTCAAAGGTCAAAAGCTAACAGTTGTGAGAAAGAACATTTCACTGCAGAGTGGAAAGCAAAGAAAATGCAGATTGTTCTGTGGGGAGGGGCATGGATGAGAGGGGCTCCTTCCAGAAGGTGCAAGCAGTTCTAGGTCAGACTCCTTGGCCTGTTTTCTCTGCCAGTGGCAGATAAATAACCCCTCCAAGGTAACAGATCAAAAGTACTTAAGTGCAGATAAAAGGATGAAATATGGCTGCAATTCGTTGTTACGGCATTTTTTCAGGGAGACAAGAGGAGTACTAACACCGCAAGTTTAAATTTTTTAAAAAACAGAAAAGGAGAGGAAAAGAAAAAGAGAGACAGAAATAGACAGTGTGGCAGTGGCTGGTAAATAACACGGCAGCCTCTGAGAACAGGTGCCCTCACAGTACACAGCATTTTCCTAGAATTTAAAACAAGTCCAGGAACAATATACACGAGTTAAACACAAGGGATTTGACTTCTCTCTCACCAAGAATGTGAAACTCTGTGGAATGTTCATGTGAAATTTCCCACCTGAGGATGCCTGTGGAATCCCACAGGGCCAGGGATATTGGAGCTGGGGCTCCAGCAGTCAGGCTGTAACAACCTGTCCCCACAGCCTGGAAAAAGCAAGACTGATGTGGCCCTTACAGTGGAGAAAGAGTTTACTATTGCCAAGCAGTTGAGCGAGGAGGGCGGGAGATACTTCTTAAATCTGTCTCTCTAAAAATTCAGAGGATAGGGTTTTGGAAAGGGAATTTGGTGGGCCGGGGGATAGGGACTGCTGATTGGCTGATGATGTCATGAGGATGTCAAGACTGTCTTTCTGTTTCAGAGCCAATTTCTTGGAGGGGTATCACAGTACAGCAGAGTTAATAACTTTCTGGTGCATGTTCTGGGTCCAGGTGGGGCCTTGGGTCCATCAGAGTCTGAAAAACATCTCAAATATCATTCTTTTTATTTTCAGTGCAATTGCAGGTGTCTATTTATTTTAAACATGTGGAATACAAGTCAGGATTGGGTATGTAAGTGGTCTATGTGCAGATGAAGTTTGGGCTTCCCATTTGACTTCACTTTGCCTGGATTAGGATCAGGCACCCTTACTGATGTTATGTGCTCCCCCTCTTCCTCCCTTGCCTGTGTCCTGCCAATCCCTTTCTTGTAGTATTATGCTAGATGGTCCGGGTCCACGTATGAGTGATAATATATTCTATGTTTCTGTGATAGTTCACTGAGTATGATGGACTGTAAATCCATCCAAGTTGCTGTGAAGTTCATCATTTTGTCCTTATTTATGGCTGCATAATATTCCATCAAATACCATTCTTAGGTTTTGCAGTAGATGATGTCTATAAGCAAGTCCTGTGACTATCAGCTGCTACCCCTGGGCAGTGATGGAGGTATTGGGGGATGATTTTTCCTCCAGGAGTCTTAGGAAGAGCATGTTGATCAACCTTGTGGGGTGACTTCTTCCCTTCCCAGGGGTCAGGATATGAAGATAATCAGTTACCCTCCACTGGAGTGAAAGGAGATTTAGAAATGGCAGATTGGTCAGAGTCTAGCCAAAGCTGTAGCTTTTCAAGACTTGGGTCTCTTTTACAGCTTTTAATCTATGATCTGATAGTCTCTGTATATAGGCAGTTTCAAGGAATGGAAACGATTGCAGAGAGGTGCCAGATAGAAATGGTACCCTGCTTCTCGCTAGTGGGTTACTGATAGCCTGTTCATAACCCTGAGTCACTCTCCATCACCCACCACCTGGGTGGCCCCATGTCCAGCAAGAGGACCTGTACAATGAATTTTCAAACTCTGAGTTTTAATCTCCCATCTTCTGGGCCTTGACTGCTGATCCTGGAATACTCACTCAGCTAGCATCCTGGCTGGTCTCAGGGAATCACACCAGGTGGGAACTGTGTGTGGATTCAGAGCCACTGGCTCCTGCAAGTGAGGTCTAACATGAGAACTGGGAAGGCCTCATCAAATTACTCTTCTGTTAAGACTTTTATTTGCTGTAGGGGGAGTCCCAGACTTGTTTGCCTGGCATCTTCTTATTTCCCACTGGCTGGCTCACTTCCAGGGGACCCAGAACTGCATGTGCAAATTCACAGAAGTAGTCCCCAAGAAGTAGAGAAGCCAGGCTGTCCACATCCCACTAAGCAAACTCTCCGCTCCTCACAGGCCTTCTGTCCAAGCTCTTTTTCTGTCAGTTTCCCTGTCTGCAGATGGGTATGTTAATAGAACTTCAGACCACTGTCTTGCGAATTAAATTAGATGTACCCAGTTAAGGCTAAGGAGTCATAAGACACAAGTCAAGTAAGAGTGATGGAAGAGGAGATTTTCTTGTGTGTGTGTGTGTGTGTGTGTGTGTGTGTGTGTGTGTTTCTAAAAAATTTGACCCAGATTCTTTGTTTAAAATGCCCCAGACAATCACAGAATTAGATGATCAGTTGCTTGCAGAAACATCCTATTTTTATTTTATTTAAGAAAAAAGTTTACTTTGATAAATTCTGAAATAAAGGTTATGTGAATGAATAAAGCAGGTTTAAAATTTTAAGAATTGTGCATTTTTTGTGAAAAACCATTATAAGGCCACTACGGAGCTAGACGAGGTGGCTTCCTCCCATTCCTTGAATCCTTCTTCCCTTCCATCCCCTTCTGGTTTCTCTGGACCTTTTAACCAAAGAGCCTCAGGAAGGACACCACAACCGTCTCACACTTCAGTGTGTGGTCGCTGCATTCCTGAGTAACAAGGGTCATCATTTGGTTTCCCTCTTCCTTGTGCCCAGATGTACATGTACAGAGAGGTGATCCAGATTTTATTTAAGAAACGATATAGCTAGACACTGTGACTCAAGCCTGTAATCCCAGCACTTGGGGAGGCCAAGGCAAGAGGGACTGCTTAAGCCCAGGAGTTCAAGACCAGCCTAGGTAACCTAGTGAGACCTCATCTCTATAAGAATTAAAAAACTATCCATGTGTGATGGCAGGTGCCTGTAGTCCTGTTACACAGGAGGCTGAGGCAGACGGATCGCCAGAGTCCAGAAGGTTGAGGCTGAGGTGAACTGTAATTGTGCCACTGCACTACAACCTGCATGACAGGGTGAGACTCTGACTCAAAAAGGAAAAAAATAACCATACATTTTATGCTAACTCTGTTTTGTTTGTCCTCTGTCTATGCCTCTCCAGAGCCTCCAAAAGATAACTGGAGATTAATTAAGGGGGTGATTCATTTGAGGCCATCCCCTACAGTAGGCTCTGGTCAAGGAGCAGGTCCTTAACCCTGACCTGGGGAATGTTTGTATAACACATAAAACAGCAGACCGCTGACTTCCATCTAAAGGTAGTTGCCCAAACATTCCTCAAGCAGCCCGTTCCCCCATGCTCCACCATGTGTCTTCTGTATGTGAAACTTTGCTTCTTTGGAGCACATGCCTCACTGGGAACAAACAAGCACTGTGACAAAATATACCAGCAGCTTCACCTGAAGGGAGGCATTGCAGATGTGCTGGAAGATGAGGCTACAAGGGTTTGTCATAGCCCTGCTTACCACATAGACTGACTGGAAGCAACCTGTGGGTCCTGCTAAGTGGATCTGGTATGTGACGAGCATACTGATAGCATGCGGTTCCAAAATAGCATGTTTAATAGGCATTCATCTAATTTAAAATGTTCTTCTACCTACCAGGGAGCTGGGGAGGAACTGTTAATAGTGACAGTTTTCTGGAGGATGTTTCATGTTTGACTATAAATTCACATGTAGTTGCAAGAAATAATGCAGAGAGGGATCCCATGTGCCCACTACCCAATTTTCCCCAGGGGTGACATCATGAAAAATTATAGTTCAGTGTCACACCAGGACTCAGATGTCACCCATTATTCATGTACTCTTTTGTGTGTGTGTGTGGGGTGTGTGTTTACTTCTGTGCAGCTCAAGCATGTGTAGGTTCTTGTGACCATACATGGTCAAGACTGTCCCACAAGAGACAGTTCTTTTGGTGCCACCCCTCTCTTCCTCCCTTGCTCCCTGCCTCTCTCCCTCCCTCCTTCTACTTCCATAATCCAGAGCAATTACTAATCTATTCCCCATCTCTTCTTTTGTCATTTCAATAATGCCACATATATACACTTATGGCATGCAACCCTTGAGGGTTTTGCTCCACCTAATTCCCTTGAGACCTACCCAAGTTGTTGCCTTCATCAATCATTCATTCCTTCTTCTTGCTGCATCTTATTCCAGAGTAGAAAAGTGCTTATATGACCACATTCTCATGTACACAGAGGTTGTTTAACCATTCACACGTTAGTGGGCATTTGGGTTGCTTCAGCTTGGGACTATTATGATGAAAACTGCTGTGAAAATTGATGGGTGGGTTTTTGTGGGATTGCTAAGTTTTCACCTCTCCAAGATAAGTGCCTGGGAGTGCAAGGATAGGTCACAGGGTACGCACATATTTCCTACTGTAAGAAGTGACACACTGTTTTCTCCGGTGGCCATACCATGTCACATTACCACCAGCAACGTGTGAATGACTCAGCTTCTTCACACCCTTACCAGCACTGTATGCTGTCACTATATATGTTAACATCTGGCCCTTCTGATAGTCGGGTAATGACATTTCCTGGTGGTATGAATGGCCATTTCCTTAATGACTTACATGTTGTTTGATGAGCCCACCCCACCAGTCATCTGAACATCCACTTCAGTGAGACTTCCCTTTATGCCTTTGGGCCATTTTCTAACAGATTTTTTTTTCACTCTTGAATTTTGAGAGTTATTTGTATAATTTAGAGATGAACCCTTTGTTAGATGTGTGACTTGCAGAAACTTTCTTCTAGTCTGTAACTTGTCTTTTCATCTTCCTAACAGGGTCTTTCTCAAAGCAAACATTTTAACTTATCTTGAGGTCCAATTTATCCTTTTCTGGATGGTGTCAAGTCTAAAAAGTCTTTATCTAACCTAGGTCCTGAAGATTTCCTCCTGCTTTCCTTTTTTTTTCTTTAAAAGTCTTATAGCTTGGTGTTTTAACGATCCATTTTGAATTAACTTTTGTATAAGGTGTAAGGTTGAGGTTTAATTTTTGTCTATGTGATCAGATCGCCTTAGCACCATTTGTTTAAAAGGTTGTCATTCTTCCATTGAATCATTTTTGTATTTTTTTCAGAAGTCCCTCAGGCAAATCTGAGTGTGTCTGTTTCTGGCTTCTCTATTCCGTTCCGCTGATCTGTGCATCTAACACACTGCTGAAGCCACACCGCCTTAATTGCTGAGGCTCTATAGTAAGTCTTGACATCAGGCAGAGCGATTCCTCCCACTTTACTCTTCTTTTTCAAGATTATTTTATATATTCTAGGTTCTGCATTTCATGTTTTTTAAGTGATGAAAAGCTTTTGCTAGCATGAAAAAGGTGTTATAAAAAAATCAAAGAAAATAGTTCTATATCCAAGGGGGAAAAAAATCCTTCAGTGTGTGGTGGTGTTGGTGGGAAAATGAGGGAAACCCTTGGATGCCCAGAAAGCATAATGACAAACTTGTCCTAAGAGGTAAAAGTGCTGGCTTCTCTGTAGAGCCAGGACCAGCCGGTGGGGGAGGGGCGGCCTGGATGGAAGGAACAGGGGACCCATCTTGGGCCCACAGAAATGGAGATGTAAGTTTGGAGATGCTGACTTCAAGTTGAGAGAGTGACATATCTAAAGATGAAATGGGAGGAAAAAAACTCACTTCACCAAAGGAGGCATTGGACAGACTAGTTTATCCTAGTCTTGGCCCCAGACAGAGGAAAATCCCAGGAAAGAGGCATTTGGAAGTCTTAACCCTAAGTCCATCAGCAGGTCCCTCTGGAGCTTAGTTGCATGGGTGCGGTTATTACACTGTTTTTTTTTCTTTTTTCTTTTGAGTTGGAGTCTCACTCTGCCACCCAGACTGGAGTGCAGTGGCTCGCTCCCAGCCACCGCAGCCTCGACTTGCTGGGCTCCGGCGATCCTTTCGCCTCAGCCTTCCAAGTAGCTGGAACTATAGGCATGCGTTACTACCCCTCTGCTATTTTTTAAAATTTATTGTAGAGATGAGGTCTCACCAAGTTGCCCAGGCGGGTCTCAAACTAGCGGGCTCAGGCAATTCACTCACCTCAACCTACTAAAGCGCAAGATTATTGGCTGAGCCACTGAGCCCGGCTTACTGTTTTTTTTTTTTTAAATCAACTCATAAATCTACATTACATTTCTACTTCTGTCTTCTGTTTAATTTTTAATATTGTTAATCATTCTATTTTTTCTTTATCGATCTTACTGTCATTTTGTAGAAAAAAATTATAAAAATTTATCTTGAAAATGTAAAACATGGAAAAATGCCTAGAAAAGTATCTATTACTAAAAACTAGATTTTAGCAAATGCAAAGTAAGACTGCAGCCAACTATAATTCTATGTCCTCATCCCTAGCTGACAGCAATTGGTGATGGGTTCTTTTGGCTGGGCCAGGCAACACCTGATCTCTGACACAATGTGGGTAGGAGTGCACCCTGTAGCAGCCCCTTGAAGATAGCTCTGTGCTGCCTTGTGCGCTGGGAACACATGCCTGTGACTCAGTGGTCCTATTCCCAGGTGAATGCTTGTAGGACGCTCGTGTGCAGCCAGAGGCAGACACTGTGGACAACCAAACTACTTGTAATATGTTCAGCACCAGCAAGATTAACAGATGCATTGTGGGTTCTACCATGCAAATGAACAGACCACAGCTGTCCTTTTTTGAAACAGAAAGTTCCATAGCACACAAGGCTCCATAAACATCCAGGGACCCATCGAGTTAGAGCAAAAGAACAGAATGAAAAGCATGCAGTTTAGACTGGTGGTTCCTTATGGGAGGAGGAGCTGGGATCAGAGGGGAGCATGCAAGGAGTTTCAGACAATACTGGTTTTCCTAGGATGGGCAGGGTGCCCATGGGTATTGTATTATTGTTGTTACTATTCAGGTTGTGCCTATATGTGACACACATCCTTAAACGTGAAGAAGAGATTCTTCTTTCTCATGAGTGGAGAAAGTGATGAGCCGGGAATGGTGTGGATGGGCTGAGTTTGGGTCCCTGGGCCTCTGTTCCATGCAGGGTTGCAGTTGGGATACACTGTCTCTCTCTCTCTCTCTCTCTCTCTCTCTCACACACACACACACACACACACACACACACACACAAACCTTTGCTGGTCACTTGACACTCAGATGCAATTGGGCATCTGGCATTTTCAGTTGCTAAGCATGGCAGGCCTGGCTCCAAGGTGGTTCGACTGAACTCTGCTAAGCAGATGCCAGGACACAAGGCGAACTTCCTGCTCTCTCCAAAAGACCACCATGACCAACATTCCCACAAAATACCAGTGACCACCCTCAAGAGGTCAGAGTTGGGTAGACATGGCATGACATAAAAGGACAATGGGCTGGCATGTGACAGTGTGAGCCGTCTTTGCAGCTGGCCGATAAGCAGCTTCTTTCCAAAGATATTCATCTCACAACTCATCTTTGAGGGCAACATCCACCAGCTAGCTGTGGACACACAGTTTGGCAAAAAGGTCTTTGGGTATCTGATGCGGGTGGAGGCTGCCAGGATTGTAAAATATTTGAAAGACAGAAGTTATTCAAGGTTATCTCTCTGGTAAGGAGCATAGCTCTTAGAAGACACAAATCACTGACTTCTTATGGAAAGGATTTCACCAGCAGGAGATCTTTGCATCACTGCTTGGCTGGTCCAAGGGAGGTATCAAGGCATCCGGCATCTTGAAGCCAATAAGGGACAGCAGAGCCCACAAGGAAGCTACCAGCCTGTCTACCAGTGTTGGGTGCAGCTTGAGATCAGGACAGCGCATGGCAGGGGAATCCTCCTTTGGAATGTGGCTCACAGGGCCTCTAGGGATCCTCTTTAAAGGCTATGCCACGGTCAGTGTTGGTGGCTTTGCCTGTAATCCCAGCACTTTGGGAGGCCAAGGCGAGTGGATTGCCTGAGCCTGCAGGTTTGATACCAGCCCAGGAAACTTGACGAGACCTCATCTCTACAGTAAATAAAAAATTAGCTGGACATGGCAGCATGCTTTCGGCTACTTGGAAGGCTTAGGTGGAAAGATTGTTGGAGTTCAGTGGGTGGACGCTGGGGTGGCCGTAAGCATGCTACTGCACTCTAGCCTGGGAGACAGAGTGAGATTCCAACTCAAAAATAAATAAATAAATAAAAAAGAAAAAAAAAGGTTATGCCTGTCAGTGGTCACACTTTCACATGTGGAGGTGTTGGAGCAAATCATTTGGAGAGTAAGTACACTCCAAGCAGGTATTTAAGGAACCTTTCTTCTTGCTGCCAGACCCACATTGTCACCTAATGTTGCAAGGGAGCTTTTACTCCTGACTACTGGGGGTTTGATAGAAACTTGCAGGTGCATGATTTTCTTTCTTTTTTTAGAGTCGGAGTCTTACTTTGTTACCCACGCTGAAGTGCAGTGGCATACTGCTCATGATCACCACAGTCTTGACCCGCTGGGCTCACGCGATCCTTCCACCTCAGCCTTCCAAGTAGTTGGAACCACAGGTGTGTGCCACCACTCCCAGTTAATTTTTTAATTTATTGTAGAGACGGAGTCTTGCCAAGTTACCCAAGCTGATCTCGAACCCATGGGTTCAAGCAGTCTCTTACCTCCGCCTCCCAAAGTGCTGGGATTGCAGGCATGAGCAACTATGCCTGGCCTGCATTTGCATGATTTTCAAAAACTGATGAGCAGGTATGTCAGACTGGATGTTCTTCCCAGAGAATATAGCTGGTGCTGGGAGAGCTTTAGGAGCGAAGAGATGGACTCACCATGTGAGCTGAAAGTTGACTTGGCATGTTCTCAGAGCACTCTTATACTAATTAGTCAGTCATGGACTCAAAAGATAAGACTGGAAAAAATGGCATCGTAAACATGAGGACTATGTCAAAAAATAAAGACGTATGTGCTTTCAGCAGGGACTGATGTCGCCCAGGAGTCCTCACCCGGGGATGGTACTTGCTCCAGGGAGGGCATTGGAAATATCGCCATGGTGGTTCCGGTGATGTTGCCAAAATGCCCTTACTGGGGGCAAGGGACAGCAGGGAATGCTAAACATCCCACAGTGCACATGAGGGAGGATCCTCCCAGCCCAATCACCCACAAGGCCACCATTATTACAAAGCTCCGAGGGCGAAAGACAAGCGTGATCACGTTCCATCACCTTGTTGAGTTTCTATTCTGGTCCAACCTGCTCTCGGAGGAAAAGCATTTGCCTGACCACGGTCTGCCAGTAAATTCAGATATGTTTGAGATTCTGATGTGTAGTCTCCATTTATTGACCCTGTATTTTGCAGCAGGGAGGCAGTCTCTCTGGAGAAGTTTTCATTTAAATAGGAGCAAGAAAAAGAAAACAAATCTAAGTGAGAGGAAGTTTGCTAATCAGTCTTTCCTGATGGGCTAATAGGAGAGAAGGGAATAAAAATTCTGGACTTTGATTATTTTGGTACTTTAGTACAGAAAATTGGAGAAGTCTCTCCCCCAAGTGATGTAGTTTGCCACCTCCTTTCCTATTTAGACATAGTGGTGATGGGATGTAGTATTTATACTCCTCAGCAGTAGGTCATAGCATGCAAACAAATTCTTAGATGTCTCCTTTCAAGTGGAAAAACCCAAAATGTTCAGGATATGTATATTTTTCTTTTCTCACATTCATTATATGGAAGTAGTGGTGACCAACTCCCCTAGTTTATAGATTTTAAAAAATCTGAGAATTAAATAACCTAATAGTGTATTAGTCAGTTTTCTCCATAAAAACAGAACTAATATATATCCTCCAGAACTTAAAATGGAGTTATAGTTCAGGCGCGGTGGCTCAAGCCTGTAATCCCAGCATTTTGAGAGGCTGAGGTGAGAGGATTTCCTGAACTCAGGGGTCCAAGAACAACTTAGGCAACTTGGTGAGACTTCTTCTCTGCAAAAAAAAAAATTAGCCAGCCACGGTAGCGCATGCCTGTAGTTCCAGCTACTAGGAAGACTGAGGCAGAAGGATCACCTGAGCCCAGCTGGCTGAGGCTGCAGTGGCCATGAGCGTGCCACTGCACTACAGCCTGGGTGACAGAGTGAGACTCCAACTCAAAATAAATAAATAAATAAATAAAATGGGGTTATGTCCCAACAAACTCATCATACATTGAAAATATTGTTATTCAAAAATGCATTGAATATACCTAACCTATAAGCATTATAGCTCAGCCTAGCCTACTTTAAAGATACTCAGAACACTTATCTGAGTCTACAGTTGGGCAAAGTCATCTAACACCTTGCATATTTTATGACAAAGTGTTGAATATCTCATTCAGTTTACTGAATACTGTCCTGAAAGTAAAAAACAGAATGGTTGTATGGATACACAAAGTATGGTTTGTAACTGAATGTGTATCACTTTGCACCATCATAAAGTTAAAAAACCTGAAGTTGAACCATTGGAAGTTGAGGACCATTTCTATGTATATATAAAGTGTTTTATAATAAGAAATTGACTCACATGATAATGGAGGGTGGGAAATTTCACAATCTGCCATCTGCACCTGCCAGATAACTGGGAGCACTGATGGTGTAAATTTCAGTCCAAAGGCAGGAGAAGAAGACTATTGTCCTGGTGAAACAATCAGGCAGAGAGGGAAAATTCGCGCTTCTTTTGTTCTCCCGCCTTTTTATTCCATTCAGGTCTTCAATAGATTGCACAATGCTTACCTGCATTGAGGCGGGCCACTTGTTTTACTCAGTCTACTGATACAGATGTTACTCTTATTTGGAACTTTCACAGTGACACCCAAATAATGTTTAACCAATTATCTGGGCACCCCGTGGCCCAGTTGACACATAAAATTAACCATCATGAGTAGCATTCAAGATTAGACTAAATTCATGTCAAGATTATTTATTCAACAAATATATTTTGAGTGCCTAATGTGGGCTTGACATTGCTAAGCTCTAGGGATTCAAAGATGAGCTAGTTGGCATGGTTTTTATAATCCTGAAGCTTTCAGTTTAGTGGAGTCAAGCATTAATCAAATAGTCAAACAAATGGTGAAACATGAACATTTTCCCTCTATAGTCAGGGATAAGCCTATCATGTGCTATCTCACCACTTCTATTCAACATTGTACTGAATATCCCAGCCAGAGCAATAAGGCAACAAAGAGACATACAAGTCACACAGAACAAAAACAAAGAAGGAAAATCATAGCTATTAGCAGTTAACATGAGTGTGTGCATCAAAAACAGTATGGAGTCTGCAAAAACAACTACTAGAACTTTACAAGACCCCAGAATTCAAGGTCAATGTGGTAGCTTGTTTCAAGATTCTTCTATCAATTTTTTCCCTCACTGTTTGTGTATGACATTGCCCTGTTGAGAGGTGAAACATATTTCTCCCAACTCCTTGAATCTGGGCTGGCTTTAGTGATTTGCTTTACCAGAAAATGAGGTGGAAATGACATCCTAAGACCACCGAAGTGAGATCATAAGAACATTCTCTCTGGGGGATCAGGCCCCATGCACAATTTCCTAGTATTGTGAGACCACAATGCTGTGAGAAGTCCCCATGATAGAGAAAGACATTAAAGAATGAGATACTTTTGGGGTGGGGGCTGATGGGGGAGGAGAGAGAGAGAGAGCGAGAGAGAGAGAATGACAAGGAGCCCATAAATGCCAGACCTTAAGAGTAGGAAAGTCTGTGTTGATACTATATTAATCAGAGATGAACCACCTAGGTAAACCCCTTCTGAATTTGGGATATAAAAAAACATGAGTGAAATGCCATGTTTTGAGCCACTGAGGTTTTTTGGTTTTTTTTAAAAAGTAAAAAAAATAGCTGGGCGTGGTGGTAATCACAGTTACTTGGGATGCTGAAGTGAAAGGATTATCCAAGCCCAGGGGGTTAAGGCTGCCATGATCTGTGATTGTCATGGTCATGCCACTATATTCCAGACTGGATGATAGAGTGCTTGATAGTAGCTAGTGGCTACTATAGTAGATGACATCATTCTTTAAGAAAACATGGGGGAATAGCTCCAAGACATTGAGTAGGCAAAGAGTCTTTTAAACAAGACATTAAAAGCACTAGCCATACAAGAAAGGGTCACTGCTTTTTGTTTTATCAAAGTGAAAAAAATTGATTATCAGATGGTACTGTTAAGAGAATAAATAAGCAGGTCACAAATGGGGGGCGGGGAAAACATTCACAATACATGCATCTCATTTCACAAAAAACTCATATCCACACTGTATAAAGAAATCAGCAATCAGATGAAAAAACAACCCAATAATAATAGGCAAACAGTCTATTGAACAGACACTTCAGGAAGAAGCTCTATAAATGCCCAATAAGTGCAGAAAAATGTGCTTATTATTCATTAACAGAATGCATATCAAAATGACAATGAGGCCAGGCATGGTGGTTCATACCTTTAATCCCAGCAATTTGGGAGGCTGAGGTGGGCAGATAGCTTGAGCCTGGGAAAAATAGTGAAACTTTTTTCTACAAAAAATTTAAGAAGTAAAAAAAATTAGCTGGGTGTGGTGGTAGTCACAGTTACTTGGGATGCTGAAGTGGAAGGATCATCCAAGATCAGGAGGTTGAGGCTGCTATGATCCGTGATTGTCATAGTCATGCCACTACACTCCAGACTGGGCGACAGAGTGAGACCCTGACTCAAAAAGATCCCCAAAACCAGTAAACAAAAACCCAAACAAACAAACAAACCTTCATGCAATGAGATACCATTTCACATTCATTAGAGTGACTAAAACACAAAAAAGACTGACAATACACACAGAATACATGAAGCTGATGGACCTCTCACGTAAAGTTATATCTACATCTATCCTACAATGCAGAAGTCCGCTTTCAGGTCTCTACCCAAGAAGAATGAAAACATATGTCCATACAATGACTTCTACAGTGATTTCCGCAGCAGTCTTATTTACAACAGCCAGGAACTAGAAATGACCGAATGTTCATCAGTTGGAGAATGAATGCACAGGTTCAGCTGCATTCCTACGGTAGGGTATTACTCATAATGAAAAGAATCTACTAATGCATGCAACTACATCTATGAAGACAGACACTAAAGCATGCGTGCTGTATGCTTCTGTTTATATAAAACTGAAGAATAAATAAAATAGACCTGCAGTGAAATAAATCAGAATAGTATTTGTGTCTAAGTGTGCAGCTTGCCTAGAAAGAGACATGAGGACATTTTTAGGGTGTTAAAAGTATTCTATGGTTTATTTGGGGTGGTGACTTTATGGAGGGAGAGATATGTCAAACATATTGAATTGAATACTTGAGATCTGCACATGTTAATGAGTGTAAATAATACCTTGGTTAAAATAATTGTCACACAAATGAATACACACGTGCAATTTTCTGAAGAGTAGGAGTATCGCTCTGTGAAGGCTGTAGTGGAGGGATCTAGCCCTGTGTGCCCTGAGCAAATGAAGATTGTGCCCAGATGTGGGCGAAAGTTAGATCACAACAGCATATCAACACGGATACACTCCACCAATATCACAGCCAGGGTATCAACATGTACACACTCCACCAAGATTACAACCAGGGTATCAACACAAGCAGGGACGTGAGGCAGGAGCTTGAGGGCTGGAGACCTGCAGGTACAGTCTTAAGTCCTGGCCAGGTAAGCAGTGGTGTATTGGGGGAATGAAGGGTTGCCAACCTGGCTGACTGGTCATACGAGGTTTTGGTAGAGATTCTGTTCTTAAGAGTGGAGGGAAGGCATAAAAAGGAATGTGACCAGGTTGGTATTTTTAAAGATCATCTTGGCCACTAAGAGGCAATCAGTGCTGGGAGGGTCTAGTAGAGATAGAGAATTACCAGGTACGGAGGGAGTGCTGCTGGCAGCTGCCCATGTGAGTGGTGATGGGTGGTTCCTGGACGCTGTTGGAGAGAGGCAGGGTGGACACAGGAAGGACATGTAGGGGATAAGGTATCATGGATTTACTGAGGCAATAGTAATGAAGGATGGGGAGGATTGGGATGACTTGTGGGTTTCTGCTTTTCAGGAAGAGCAATGATGTCATGTTAGGACCAGGTTTGGAAGAAAAACCAGAGAACTAAATCTGGACAAAGGGAAGTGGAAGAACAGAGAGCAATTTATAGAATGTGTGGTCATTGAATTAAGTTAAGTTAAGAAAAGAATCCCTGCATTTTCTCTGAATTTTTAGAGTTATTATTAATACTGTCTTATTAAAGAGTTGGTATTTTGTCCAAAATGTGCATTTTTTCTTATATACTTAAAATGTATTTATGTATAGTTGTAAGATATACTGCAAAGAGATTCCATGCACTTTTCAGTCAGGTACACATAATGGTAATATCTTGCATAACTCTAGAACAAGATAAAAACCAGGGTATCAACATGGAACACTCCACCAAGATCACAACCAGAGTATCAATATGGATATACTCCACCAAGATCACAACCAGGGAACCAACACGGATACACTCTGCCAAGATCACAACAGGGTATCAACATGGATACACTTCACCGAAATCACAACCAAGGAATCAACATGGATACACACCACCGAGATCACAACAATTATCAATATAGACACACTTCATAGAGATCATAACCAACAAATCAACACAGATACACTCAACCAAGATCACAACCAGAGCATCAACACAGATACACTCCACCAAGATCACAACCAGGATAGCAACACAGATGCCCTCCTCCCAGATCACAACCAGGGTATCACCACGGATATACTCCACCAAGATCACAACCAGGATATCAACATGGATACACTTCACCAAGATCACAATCAGGGTATCAGCATGGATGCACTTCACCAAGATCACAACCAGGGAATCAACATAGATACAGTCCATCAAGATCACAACCAGGGCAACAACACAGATGCCCTCCTCCCAGATCACAACCAGGGTATCACCATGGATATACTCCACCAAGATCATAGCAGGGTAACAATATGGATAGTTTCCAAGAAAACAATCAGGGTATCAATACAGATACATGCCACCAAGATGACAACCAAGGTGTCATTCTGCCAATATGACAACCAGCGTTTCAACATGGATACCCTCCGCCAAGATCACAATCATGGTACCAACACAGATACACTACACCAAGATCACAACCAGGGTGTCACCATGGATACACTCCACCAAGATCACAGCCAGAGTATAAACACGGATATGCTCTGCCATGATCATCACGAGGGTATCAACATGGATATACGTCACTAAGATCACAACCAGGATATCAACATGGATGCACTCCACCAAGATTACAACCAGGGTATCAACACGGATACACTCTGCCAAGATCACAACCAGCGAATCAACATAGATACACTCCACCAGGATCATAACCATGCTATCAACATGGATATACTCCTCCAAGATCACAATCAGGGTATCAACATGGATGCACTCTGTCATTCTTACTCAGATTGCCAGCCTTACATTTTCTCAATTGTGTGTGTGTGTGCTTGTGTGTGTGCGTACTTGTGCATTTAATTCTATGCACATAGTTCCATTCTTTATATTTTAAAATTTTCTATTTTATTTGAATTTTACTTTTTTCTTGATAATTTTACAAATTAAGGGAGAGAAAATCTACAAGGGAATTGAACACTCATGTGAAGTTTCCCCTTGAATTAATGATGTCGTGCCCACCCATTGATCTTTTATAAAACTTGAAATTTCTTAATTGATGTGGGAACTGGGAGGAAAATAATAAAAACCCCACCATAAAAGCTAATGATATGACTGGATTTCTAACATCCAAATTATTCTGGGCTATAATTAACTGAAATGTGGAACTATGAACCTTTCGTCTTGGATATAGAGCCACCATGAAAATGAATTCTCTTCACCATAAGGATTAGTGCCCAAATTTATTGTCCCAGCTAAGGCAACAAAGTCATTCATATCAGCAATGTCAGGGCACTGAGAGGGAGCAAGGGTCATTTAGACCCTATTATTTCAAGGACAATACTTTTCTTTGTGCTTACTCCTAAATATACAATATATTTTCTCAGAAGAAAAAGTAAATAATGATGATGGTGATAATGTGATGATGATGATGAGGATGATGATGATTGTGGTGGTGATGATGATGATGATTGATTGATTGTCTATTCCTTTACTGAGGAATAATTACACCCGAAGTACTTTACATAGGGCCTCTTGTAATATCAAAAGAATTTACCATGTAGGATTTTTTAATGCCTGTGTCACTGTGGACAAAAATGGACAAAACACATTGAGTTTAGATCGTTCCCCAAGTTCCCTGACAAGTAAGTGGTAATGCCATGTTTCAAGCCCACCATCATGGGACACTCAAGTCTTAGTTCTTAGGATAGCATTGGCTTCTATTCTGTCAATGTTGTCAGTACATGAATTAATTCAAGATTATTTGACTACGTGTTCAATTGATGTTAAAATAATACCCTGTATCTGAAAGCAGGTCAGTTCATCTACCCGAATAAAACTCCCATGGGAAAATGGAAAGCTAAAGGTGAGATCTAATCCATACATATATTGGGTTTCCTATTGAACTGGCTGTGTTTCCACCGTCACTGCTACCGCGACACTGTACTGTCCCTGTTGAACAATGTTGAGCTTTCTGATGGGTCTCCCAGCATCTGCTCTTGTCCATGTGGTCCACTTTCCACAGCTACCAGAGGGATCTTCCTAAAAGGTAAGTCAAGTCTTGTCACCCTTGTACTTTGAATCCTCCAGTGGTTCCCACCTCACAGAGAGTCAGGATTGGAATCCAGATGGCAGTGATCAAAACTCCGGAGGGGTTGGTCTGTGCTACTTCCTCTCTCCCCTCCTGTACCCATCCTGCCAGTTCCTTGGTGCACCTGGTCTCCGTGCTAGCATTCACATAGGCAGGAATGGACCCGCTTGGGCATTAGAATTGTCCCCTCCCTCCACTCAGAACACACATCCTCAAGTCCTCTCTTGGCTTTCTCCCTCACTGGCTTCAGGTTTCTTCTGAAATAACACTCGACATAGAATTCCTCCTTCCTCAAGCGCCCAGTCTCACAGCCCACCTCATCCCTGTACTCTGTATCTATTTATCCCCTCTCTGCATTCTGTTCTCACAGCCCTTAAACTTGTCCAGCATAGGACTCATGCATTTGTTTGAAAACCCTGTAAGGGTGTGATTTTGTGTCCACTTTCTTCACTGCTTAAACTCCAGCACCGAGAGCAATGCCTATCACATAGTAGGTGATCAATAAATACCATGTTCTAGGTTCTGAGGATTCAACAGGGGGCAAAGCATGTGAAATCAAGCCAAACAAATATAAGTAAAAGAGGAAGTGAAAATAAGTGAAGGTTATTATGTATTAAATAAACAAAGGGGAAGCAAAAACAAGCAAAGGTTATTATGTGCCAGTAACCCACGGGACCTCACTTCCAGAAAACTTTGCAGCTGCTGGGTGCCTGTGATGCCTCTCTGTCCTCCTGCCCAAACAGAACTCAAGGCTCTGCAGGCTCTCACACAGGGACAGGCTCGGCCCTCTTTCTGCCTCTTCCACTTTTACTATGCCATGATCATTCTTCTCCTCCTGCTGCCTGGAATCTGGCATTTGTGTGCTGCCCACTCCCTTCAGGCTGGGCTCTGGGCTTGTTGGCTCTTATCTCTGTGTCTTCCCAGACGCTGTTCTGCCCCAATTCCGGTCTCTGTCATGTCCTGCTGTGTCCAGCCTGTAACCTGGGAGTACCCCCACAGCATCTGTTCAGGCTAGTACCTTAGGCTCCTGCATCTTCTGAAGAGAATTCTGGACACCTTCTCCTCTGCTCAATGATACGGCAGAGCCAAGCAGCCTTGAGGCAACTTTTACGTGAAGCAAGCTGGTATCTCTGGTGGTTCAAGACTACGTGGACTAGAGCCAGCACGACTCCAGTCACTGAAGTTTAAGGGATTAAAAGAGATCTGGAGACCAACTCTAAGAAGGGGTGTGAAGTAGCTCCTTTTCTGTTTTTGACAATGTCATCAATATCAACAGCTCTTTCATTGAGATATAACAAATTTATTTAGAAAGTTTATTTAGAAAGGGCCTCAGTAGTTAGTGCAATGTAATCTACCAGAACCTAGGAGCAGATACTTACATAACACTTGGACAAGGCACGGGATTTGGGGACAGTTTTGATAGAATGTTTTCTCGTAATTTGGTGAGAAAAATTTAGGCTATCAGGGGACATCTAATTCAACTCTTGACCTCCTCAAATTATATCCAATTATATATCCATCTGATCCTATCCTCCTCACCTCTTCAGTTTTACAGGATGAGCTAGGATCACCTGTGATGTGTATGTATGTGTGTGTGTGTGTGTGTGTGTGTGTGTGTGTGTGTGTGAGAGAGAGAGAGAGAGAGAGAGAGAGAGAGACCCTCCGGCATGGCTGAACCTCCTTTCCTCCTCTTCTGACTCATCTGAACATCCTCAAGTGTTGTCTGTGGTCTGTAGATATCATTTTCATGTCTTCACCTTCTATTCAACTCTGACCTATTTTAGGCAACAATTATTAACTGTAGTAGTAGAAAAATAGGGCCAGGAATGATAGGACTAGCAGTAATAGTAGTAGCAGCAATTGCAGTGATAGTAACAAGTACCATTTTCAAAGCTTTTATTATGTTCAAAGCTCTGTGCTAAGGGGTTAATATCTATCAATCCATTTGAGAGTCACCATAACCCAGACAAATACAGATATTGTCCCATTTCACATATGAGTTTGCAGAAGCTGTGTGAAGACAAATGTTTTGTCCAAGTTCTATCAAGAGTAAAGCCAGGAATTCAAGCGAACCCATCTGATTAAAATTCCTTATTTATAAGTCATTAATTGTACTGTATTACTCTCTTCAAACAGTTATTACTGTTTTCAGTTGTGTCCTCCACAAAACTGCTCTCTAGAAAAACCATCTCACTGCTAAACACTAAGGTGACTTCCCATAATTTCTAAGATGACCAGGCCCTTGTCTAGAACCTTCTGATGCTCCTTGTAACATAGAGCAATGGTTCTCAAAAATTCTGTCTCAAGACCTATTTATATTCTTCAGAATTTTTAAGTTCCAAAGAGATTTTGTTGATGTGGGTTTTATCTTTTGCTTCTGTTTATGTGGGTTTTATATCTTGATGTATATCACATTATAAATTAAAACTATGACATTTAAAATATGTATTTATTTAAAAATGAGAAACCTTGTGTAGGTTAACATAAGTAACATTTTTTCATGGAAAAACAAGCCTAATTTCCAAGACAAAACAAAATAAAGACATGTACTCAAGACACATACTCAAGAATTAATAAAATTGCCATTTATTACTGCTTCATGAAGGATGTGTGGGAGTGAAACTGGTATTTCTTCGTAGGTACACTGTGTGTACTTACACAGGTGTGCTGGCATGCCAGTAACTTGACCATCAGTGTAAATACTCAGCAAAAACGCAGAGAAATAAAGTCTTAGTAACTATGTGAATAGTTTTGACATTGGGGTCTGTGCATTACATCTTGAGAACCATCTCTGAGAACTGCTGGTGTAGGATGATAAAGTCTAAGCTATGAATAGCACCCCATTTCTGGCCTTCTGCTCTTGCCCCTACTTGCCCCTACTTACACCATTGCCAGCCCTCATTGCTGCCGTCTGCCTTATGCCATTGCCGGCCTCCATGTTGTCTTGAATGTGACTATCTATGCCTAGAATAACCTTCCAGCCTGTCCCCATGCCTGACTCCTCTTTCTCTTCCACTAAGAGTCAACTCAAGCATGACCATGTTGCCTCAGTTTCTATTACTGTGTGACAAACCATCTATGTATTAAGGTCCATAGGTGATGCCAATCACTTATTTTGCTCATGACTCTGCTTTTTGGGAAGGACTTGAAGAGGAGAGACTCCCTGTCCCACCAGCAATAGCTGAGGTGGCTTCCTGGGCTGGAAGATGCAGTTCCAAGATGGGCCATGCACATGGCAGACAGTTGGTGTTGGTTGCAGGCTCTTCATCACCTTCGCTCCCCACAGATGACCCAAGCTTCCTCACAGCATGGCTGCTGGGTTCCACCAGAAGTATCTCCAGAGAAGTAGGTGGAGGTGGCATCACCTTTTATGATTCTGGCCTCTGGAGTCACATAGGGCCACCACTTCTGCTGTCACCAGTCTGCCCAGATTCGAAGGGAGGAAACAGACCCATCCATTGCTAGGAGGAGCCTGTGTGTAGAGAAGAGTATGTGGAGCCATTTTGGGAAAGTCTGTCTGCCACACTCCTCCAGGAAGCCTCACCACCTCCACGGTCAGGGGGCTGTGCCTTCTCAGGGGTCCCTGGAGGCCTAGTGCTCCTCTGTGTATGGCATGCCCCACATGCCAATCAATCATCTCTCCAGGGCACATCGTCACTCCTATCTGGCTCCATCCCCTGAGTCAGCATTTTTCAGGCTTTGCAAATAATCAATTCATCTTTAAATCCCCATATACTAGCCCAGTACCTGACAAGATAGGTAAACAAAACAATTTTAAGTTTGTGAATGGGCTGGGCATAGTGGCTCAAACCTGTAATCCCAGCACTTTGGGAGGCCGAGATGAAGGGATTGCCTGAGCCCACGGGTTCAAGAACAGCCTGGACAAATTGGCGAGACCTCATCTCTACAATAAATTAAAAAATTAGCCGAGTGTGGTAGCACACACCTGCAGTTCTGGCTACTTGGAAGGCTGAGGCAGAAGAATCGCCTAAGCCCATCAGGTCAACTCTGGGTTGGCCGTGAGCGTGCCATTGCACTCCAGCCTGGGCTATGGAGTGAGACTTCAACTAAAAAACAAAACAAAGCAAAATAAATTTGTGAATGAATACTTGAATAAATTAGTGGAACATATTTTCTTTTAAACTTTTTGACTTGGAGTGAGTTGCTCAAAGTCAATTGGCGGTTTCCTCATCTATAGAACACAAACAATGTCCAAAGATAGGTGTGGTAAAGAGTCAACATCACGACCCATGAAAACGTACTTAGAACAGAGAGATCACTCAACAGACATGATCTGAACCATCTTCTTAGTGGTGAGAGGAAGTTTGACTGATGGCAGAAACATACAAGTATGAACTTGAAAGGAACGCTATGGGGCTTCCTGGAGGAGAAGCCAGGAATTGCACCTTAACTTAAAGAAAGAAGATCTTCAAACAATAATCACCAAGAATGAGCAGAAGCTACTTTATTTAAGATTTGAATAGGCTTTCCCTAATTAGTTCCCCACTTGGCTCAGTAAATTCCCATGTAAGCTTGTAAATCATTATAAATAAATATTACCATGGAGATGCAATGATTATTATAATTTTTTACAGTGTTTCTTCTCTATGAATGCTTATTAACCATATGCACTTACCGTTGTGTAGTAAATTTCTCAGTATTTTAATGAGCAAGTCATTTAATGTTTATATTCTGATTATTATTGTCATAATCAAAATCTTGCAGACAGAGCTGGAAAACAGTATGAGAGCATGGGAATATCTAAGACAATGGTCTTTTTGTCTTGGTGTAAGTCAGAAGTTCTCAGGGGTGCAAGACGGCAAAATTATTTGCATACTAACACTAAATGTTGTATGTGCTTCTTACTCTTATTCTTCATGAGTGTACAGTGGAGTTTTCCAGCAGCTACATGAATTGGGATGACATCACTGCTCTGATGGTTAAGGGCATGTGTTTGCATTTTCTTGAGTTTTAAAATTTCTGAGGTACAATATCTAATATGGTAAATATGGGTCGACATCACCCACATAAACAGAAATACTTTGCAATTCCCACCAATTTTAAAAGTGAAAATGGTTCTGAGAACATAGTTTGATAAACATGATCTAAGTTGCATCATACACTTTCATGCCCCAATAAGACTTCTACTCTCCCCTGAAAATGCTGCAGCAGATCTGAGGCTCCTTGCCTGGAATTACGAGACTGTGGGGAGACAGATGGAGATAGAGATAGAGAGATAGGAATGAGAGAGAGAGAGAGAGAGAATGACAAAAATGAGAGAGAAAAATGTGTGTATGTGAAAGAGAGAAATGTTATTATAGGGTCTGAACTAGTTAAACCCCATGACAAAAAGCATAATGGCTTAAAACAATTGCCTTAGAGGCTTAAGACTACCAGTTGATTCTGAGGCAATTTGGGCTGGGTTTGGTTGGCTGGTTCATATGGTCTTGGTTGGGCCCTTTCATTCCTCTGTGGTCCTCTGTCAGTTGCTTAGGCGACTCTAATTCTAAGAGGTTTCCAGTGTTAGCTATGGTACCTCAATTTTCTTCCACATGATCTTTCTTCCTCCTGCAGGCCAGCCTTATTTTGCTCTTACAGTGAGGGTAAGGTTCCCAGAGCACAAGTGGGGTATCTCAAGGCTTTTGGAGGCTTCTTGAGGCTTCAGTATGAAACTGCTATTGGCCTGAGCAAGTTGCAACCACAGTTCATGTTCAGGGACTAAGGACATAGATCCCATCTCTTCAAAGGAGGAAGTGCAAAGCTACATTTCATAGGGTATTGTTATTGCACAAAATGGAGCCATTTGTGCAACAGTCTACTGCTGGATGTCCCACTCTGTCACTGTCACACTGACTCCTCCATTGTTGACTCAGGATCCCAGCCTGTTTTTCCAAGGATCAAACTGATGATCATTCCCACTGGTGATCATTTTTTCTGCAGAGAAATTGTTGTAGGCAAAATCATCAGATTTCATCTT
Organism: Carlito syrichta; assembly: GCF_000164805.1. Classification (NCBI taxonomy): domain Eukaryota; kingdom Metazoa; phylum Chordata; class Mammalia; order Primates; family Tarsiidae; genus Carlito; species Carlito syrichta. The sequence continues at coordinate 60,179 of NW_007217394.1, forward strand.
CAGAACATGAACTCTGTACTTCTCATTTAAGTGGTGTTATTTGTAAGAAGCAGATGTTTGGAATTATAACCTATTTTTCTCTGAATCAAGGACAATTCAGGTTTCTTGGATTGCTCTCTGAAAAGTGCATTGTGTTGACAGATTTTGGACGTTACCCAGGAATGTGCACCTGTATGCTCTGATTCACGTCATTTGACAGAAAAGTCCACAGAGTCTCATGAGCATTAAGTTTGACTCACATCAGTCATTTTCAATTATTTTTATAAATAAATGCAGCTGTAAAAGTAGTTAGGGAGATGTAAAACCTTTGAGTAGCAACATAGTTCTTTTCTTGGTGACATAGTGGGGATTTAAAGGGAATGTCAACGTAGCAGGTAACATTTGTTCTGAACTAGAAGATAAAACTCCAAGCACCACTGTGACATTGTGGCTAGAGAATACAGATTCCTAAAGAAAATAAAAATACAAATAAAAGAATTTGGTCATCTTTATTTTCATATTTAAAAAAATTCAGGTTTTGGATTTTAAAATAAATTTTAATATTTGCAAGGGCACCATATTGTCAGGTCACATCAAACCCCTTTTTCCCATTTTAGAATTACTAAGAGTCTGTACTTCAGACCCATTCTGTGCAATCGTTCCTTTCCACTAGGCATCCAAAGTGTCAAACAATGATAACAATCTGGATGTTGATCCCTGGATATCATCAGAAAACTCGATAAAGACATCCCGGAAATGAACCACTTATCAGATCATAACTCAAGGAAAATTCTCTAAAGGAGGTTAGTGCACAGAAACGATGAGGTTGTTTAGAAAGAGCACCATACCTGTGTTTAGAAAGAGTGTCATATCTGTGCCTTCCAGAAGACTCTTCTTAACTCGTGGGTTATGCTGAGATTAAGACTGATTAGCTGCATCAAGCTGTAAGTGGGATGAAATATGCTTTTACATTTTGAGGAACCATCCATTTGAGTTACCACTTGTCTGATCCAGGCCTGCAGCTGAATTTATCACATCAGCATGAAACCCAGCAATAGTTTGTTTCCGACTGCCTGACTTGTAATCAACAACCCACTTTTGGAGATTTTGGGCTGCCTCACCTGGTTATGCCAATAAATCTGAGTGAATAGCTGCTTGATTTGTTATTGATTTCCCCACGGATGAATCTGAAGCTGCATTTCCAGTGATAGGTCTTCAGAGCAGTAACTCCGGGCAAAGGAAAAGCTTTGTCAATATTGAGACTCATGGGGTCACCGCCTCTTTGTACCAGAAAACCCACTCTCAATGCTGACTGAGTTTTGTTGGTGCAAAGGGACAAGAAAAGAAGGATGTGAGGGTGTTGGAGAAGGAAGTCTGGTCCTATTCAAGAGCAAGGTTTTGCTGCAATGTTTCAGTCATGATTTCAGAAATCTGTGAATGCGGATGAAAGATGGCACTGCTAACGATTTTTCCATACTACTCATAATTATGACTGGTTTTGCCTAAAGGTATTCAATTGCAAAGTGAGGTCCCTTTAGTGAAAAATTCCAACATACAAACACTCCATTCCACGTAGACTGGGTGTTTTCAAAAACTGGAGTAGCCTGAGGAGTACAAAGGGTTGATTCAGCTTTTCCAGGATTCTGACCTTGAAAAATATCTTAGTTGAAATTTCTAGACTCTTGTCAGAGGATATTAGTCTTTGGATCTTCTTTGGAAATGGGTTGAGCTGTAAAACTGGAGAAGAGAGGAACAGACCTGCCCAACCACAACCGAGATGTAAGAATCTGAAATTGCATCTCATTGTATGACCTACAGACGCATTGCTGCGACATCATCAATCTAAAGGAATCACCCTTTTTACAGGGAAAACTTGACTTGGCAGCCCTTACCTCCTCTTCTCCTTATATACAATAACAGGGTTAGATTTGCCTCAGCTTCCAAACCTTTTCCCTCTCATATTTTTATTAAACATATTCTCATGTTATTTTTCAGTTTCTATTTATAAGAATAAACCTTGTTCCTCGGAAGAATTTTTGAAAGTTTAAATCAAAGACTGGAGAATTAAAACAAAAACTATTTTGAGTGGAGAGATTTGGGGATTTTATTCTTAGTTCCTCAGTTAGTATGGGACTCCACATTTGGGGGATTCCCACTATGTACCTCCTTTTGCATGGTCACCCAGAATTCTTCTTGGCATACATGGCCCCCACCTGGATTTTCTGGTGGGTAGCTTTGCAGAGTCCCTTTACAGGATGATCTCTAGCTGAGCTATATCATATAAGAAGCTGCCAGATCTAAAACAAAACATTCGGCTAATTGGAATTTTTCACATCTACTGTTAAATACCCACAGGATATTCTGGGGACCTACATTTAAAAAATTCATTCATCAGGCATCAGGGTTTCAAAAGTGAATTCCTAAGTTGCAGCATTCCAAAAGAAACGGGATTTTGAAACCCCACCACACTGTTCAGGAAACAGCCAGTAACCCAGTTCTCAGTACTATGAGCTTTTATCAGTCAGCATTTGCTTCTAGGGAAACTGTTCTACAAATCTCTCTCTGCGAAGCAAACTTGCTTAAAAGAATTTGAAGAAAGAAGAGCCCTTATAAACCTTAATTCGCCTGGTGGAGATTTCCATGATATGCGTTCCCTCGTGTAACTAAGGATTCCTTAACCATAAGCCTGGAAGGAGTGAAGCAGGCCACAGGGAAGCAGACACTGACATTTGCACATCAGAGGAGGCTACCATCCAGCTTCTTCATTTTTGCAAGTCACTTGAAAGATGGTCAGTTTATAAATAGTAAAGATGACTGATATTCAATTTTGATTGCTTGCATAGTCTGAAAACTCCTATGATTGTAAAGATAAAAACCTCAGCTTTAAGTGCTTATTGGCCAGGTAGCTTCTTTCCTTAGCACAGAGTAGAGGGGGCATGCCACTCCTTCCTCTGGGTAGAAGTGCCACGTTTACATTGCCAAATTCCTTTCTATTGCAGAAATAGCCAAGCTCTGTCAAAAAGTGCTGGAAACCAGTATTAAAGGTGAGGGTTACTTTTTAAAATTTAAAGCAAAAATCTTAGTACCTTTATACTTCTCTGGTTATGAGCATGGAAGGGCAGAAGGAGCGTGGTTTCTGAGCTGAAAACAACTCTTGCTTTTAGTGCAATGACTCCATGACTGTCTTTAGCCACTTGGAATTCTGGGAGATCTTTGAGTGTCAGTTTTCTTTGGAAATGGAGATCATTACAATTACACTGCAGGGCTAGTGTGCAGATTCAAATTATATCTATTCCCCCCAATGAGTCAATGGCATACATAAAAGGCATGGGCTTTTCTAGATTAAAAGATAATTAAGTGACAATTGTGACTTATATGTGATGTCTGGATTGGTTTGAACAAGACATTTAAAAAGACATTTTTAGGGCAACCAGGAACACGCAAATATGGATAGGCTGTTAGATGATATTAAGAAGAACACTTATTGTGTTGAGTCTAATAATGGCATTGTGGTTTATGAGTAAATGTATTTTTATTTAAATGATGTATACTGAAGTATCAAACTAGAAATGAAATGTCGTATTGTCAGTAATTTATTTTTAAAATGCAGAAGCAAAAAAATATGAAGCAAACATGGCTAAATATTAATCATCACTAAATCAAAGTGGTATATGGTATTTTATGCTATTCTGTCTTGTTTAGTGTTTGTTAAAATTTTCAAAATGAAATGTTAAAAAATAACATCCTACGTAAAATTCCTAGCATGGGGTTTAACATGTTGTCGGCACTGCAGGCACAGTTGAGTTCAGTCATTCTTTGATCAATTAACAGATATTCATTGATCTTGCCTCTTCTCTCTGAAGAAAGAGAAATAAACAAGATGCCCATGCTCTGTGTCCACTAGGATCTAGCTCTTGGGAGGAGGAAGGATTTATGTTGCTGTTAATAGGGAATGGCGGGTACCATTCAGTGTCTGAATGTTCTACAGTTTATCTGAAATTGTATTCGTGTATGTGAGTCCAATCATGAGAGAGTTAGATTCAGTTTTTATCAATGGCCCACCATGTATCAAGATGGCAGATTGGGTGGCCCCCTAATTCTTCACTCCTTGCTTATCCTGAGCCCCACCTTGGATAGGTAACTTTGCAGTGTCTAAAACTGTGTGACTCGCTTGAGACAATGGGTACAAGCAAAGGTGAGAGAAGCTGAAGCTGGAACACCATGTGGAGGATAGGCCTGCGTGTTGTGGCTCCCTGTTCCTGCTAGGAAAATATGCCTGGTCTGCCCTGCTGAGGAAGGACTCAAGGAGGTCTTTAGTCACCTGGTGGTCCTGGCTGAAGTCAGCCCCTGTCAGCTGACATACAGCTTTCTTTTGAGAGCTGTGTTTCTGCTCATTATCTTATTTGAGTTTCTAGTCCGGTTAGTAGTGTGGTATCAGATGAATGGCCCTGGAGGCTGTGCACGTGGCTTCTTCACCAGAATGACTGCTGCTTTCAAAACAAACCTGTCTGCTAAGGTTCTAAGCATAGAGGAACTTTCGATCAAACAGAAAGACTGGGCTCTGTGGGCAGGTGGGGTTGGAATACTCCCCAGGACCTTCTTGCTTGTTCTGGACTGGGTAATGTGAATGCCATGTCTCTGCTCATATACAGTTTTTTCTGTTCTTGAGCCAGGATGAGTTGTTCTTAAGCCCATGTGTGCATAAGAATCTCTGCACAGGGGGTCATATCTGCCAGTTGAGTGTCATAAACAGTTTGAGTAATTCTCAAGGGTAGTTTTGTCTACACAGGTAGCTTTTCCTCCTTTTTTGCACCCACAGAAGTCAAGTCTCACCTCCCCTTGCACATTGGGAGGGGCAGTCGAGGTGAAAAGAATGGAGGCACATTGCTCCCCACACTGCTGGAGCCGGCAACCTCACCTTGAATTGCTCCTTCCTTGTTGAGACATGGCTGCCACTCCCAGGGCAAAATGTTCCCCAGGTCTGTGAGCACACAACCTCCTAGGACATACAACTTCTGCTAGGCTTTCTGAAGCATGCCCTTTGGGGTGGGACTCTGTTGCTTGGGGAATTGCTGTGGCGCATCTCCCAGTGTCTGGATATCCTATGGGGATTCCCCCCATTCTTCATGGAGGTTGCATTAGGGCATAAGGAAGTCCTGACCCCAGAGGAGTCACATGACCTGTGTCTGGCCAATGAGAATACCATGTGATGGGTTTGAGCTGCAGGCATGGCCCTCATCTGCCTGATTGATTGATTATTTAGGGTGGCATATATACAAGTTTATTATGTGGACATATTGATTGATGGCAAGGTTTGAGTGTCTATGGAAACTGTCTTCCAAATAGTGAGCATGGTATGCAATTGACTGCTTGTCAGTCCTTGGCCCCACCCTTTCAGGGATCTCTAGTGTCTGTTGTTCCATCTTTATGTCCATGTGTGCCCAGTGTTTAGCTCCCACTTATAAGTGAGAACATGTGGTATTTGGTTTTCTATTTCTGCATCAATTCATTTAGAATAATGGCCTCCAGTTGCATCCAGATTGCTGCAAAGGACATGATTTTTTTTTTGAGTTGGAGTCTCACTCCGTTGCCCAGGCTAGAGTGCAGTGGCATGCTCATGGCCACCCCAGCATGAGCCTGCTGAGTTCTGGCGAGCCTTCCATCTCAGCCTTCCAAGTAACCAGAAATACAGGTGTGTGCTACCACACCCAGTTAATTTTTTATTTATTGCAGAGACAAGGTCTTTCCAAGTTGCCCTGACTGGTCTTGAACCCACGGGCTCAGGTTATCCACTCACTTCGGCTTCCCAAATTGCTGGAATTATAGGCTGAGCCACTGAGCCTGACCTTGGTTTATTTTTTACTTTGCATCTTTTTTTTTGAGTCTGAGTCTCACTGTCACCCAGGCTGGAGTGCAGTGGCATGCTCATGTTTGCCCCAACATCAACCAGCTGGACTCAGGAGATTCTTCTGCCTCAGCCTTCCAAGTAGCCGGAACTGCCGGCACGTGCTACCACACCCAGTTAATTTTTTTATTTATTGTAGAGATGAGGTCTTACTAAGTTCCCCAGGTTGGTCTCAAACCCCTGGGCTCAGTCAATCCTCTTACCTCAGCCTCCCAAAGTGCTGGGATTACAGGATTGAGCCACTGCATCCAGCAGACTTGGTTTATTTTTATGGTTGCAGAGTATTTCATGTTTTTTTTACCCAGTCCACTGCTGTAGGGTACCTGGATTGGTTCCATGTCTTTGCTGTTATCAAGAGTGTCATCAGCCTGATTAAAATGACCCATGAGAATTCTACCAGCCTTCCTGAGGGTGTCAGGCAGCAGAGTAGGTTATTTTGTCAAAACCACGTACTCAGGAGCTGACAATGAACCAACTGGCGGACAGGTGGTGTTGCCAACAGTGAAAGAAGGATGGCTTGGGGCCGTTGGAGGTCAACAAGCAGGCTTTCTGCAGTCCTGCACTTGCGGAGGCTCCATGCAGTCATCTCCTTTGCTGAGGGCCACTTGGAACATTGTGACTCATACAGGTACTCCTCCCTGAAGGAGCACGTCTGAAAGCAGACTCTGAGCACTGTGAGAGACCAGTAGGGCAACTTGGAAAGTAGGTGCGATGACTAGACCAGGACAGTGTCCTGCACCCTCTGCTAAAGCAATACAGCAGTGGCTGGTTCTACCTACAGGGGCCCCTCAAAGTCCCTTGTTCTCTTTAGACATCTCCAAGGCAAAGGCGGTCTCTCATTTGCCTCTGTCCTGCAGAATGACAAGCCCCGAGGAGCACTGGGCAGAGAGACTGAGCCTCCTCCCATGCCTCTGATTCCTTGGGCTATAGCTCTCCTCTCTGTCCTGTGGTCAGGTACCCCCTCCATCCCTCTGTGTGTAATGAGAGACAACTATGTCCTGGAAACAGACTGTATCTTGGAAAGTCAACCTGCCTCTTGGTCTTGTGGAGCTTACAACCTGGTGACATCTCTAGCAAGACATTCAGACACAAACTAATGAATGCCTCAAGACTTGGTGTGGAAGGTACCACAAGGGTGATGTGATTACTCAAGGGGGATGCTTACTTCCATGGTGTTCTGGGAAGAGCTGGCAGAGTAGGTGTCCTGAGGGGAGTGAGGGAGCCTTTCCTGTGGGGCCCTGGGCAATGGGATGGGGAGGAGGTAGCATTTCCAGGAACTACTCCTCTCTGAAGGAGCACCTGTGACAACAGACTCTGAGCCCCATGAGAGGCCAGCAGGTGAGATGTCTAGACCAGGATGGTGTTCTGCATTCCTCTGCTAAAGCAATGCAGCAGTGGCTGACTCTGCCTACTGGAGACCCCTGGAAGTCTCTCATTCAGGCCTTTAGATATCTGCCAGGCTGAGGAAAAGTCTCATTTATCTCTGTCCGGCAGAATGGACAACTCAGAGGAGCACTGGGCAGAGAGACACTGAAATGGGGGAGAAGCCTTCTCAGCAGGAGCAGCATGTGCAAAGACTAGGGGGACCAGGAGGAGGGCAGGGTGGTGGGAACACAGCAAAAGAGCAGGACTGAGGTCTACCTGAGGAACAGGAGGTAGGCAGGGCCAGATTCCACAGCGCCTTGCAGGAAGGGTTGGATTTATGCGAAGTTCACGCGAAGCCCCAGGAAGCTTATAAGAAATGGAGTGTGTCGGAGCAGGGAGGTGTTCCGTGTTCTGAAGGTCCCTCTCAGCTGTTAAATCCCATGCTCTCTGTCTCCATGGACACGTTCTTCATTTCATTTGGTGCTGAGTGGCTCTGAGTGGTTCCCAGATTTGTGCAAAGGGGATTGCATTACCCAAGGATGGATACGGTAGAGAGACAAGTCTGAAGGTGCTTCAATATTTATGAATCTGTACGTGCATGCACATGAATATACAGAAGTAATTATTGCATGTATTGACTGCTAATTATATGCCAAGCTAATGCTTCACATGAATTTTCTGATTCAACCTTCCCCCAAAGTATTCCTAAAATTATTACACACGCCCAGTTTACAAATGGGGAAACAGAGGCTTGAAGATATAAAGAGACTTATTCAAGGTTACAGGGACAATGAGTGACGGAGACAGGTTTGGATCCATGCTACCTGTGGCCTGCTCACCTTGTGACTGTGCTTCCTTACTTGTGTCTTCAAGCTTTAGGCACTAAAATAGTAAATTAATTGGACTGGCACTTCATCTTGCTTTCTTTCTGTTCTTGGAAAACTTGACAAAGAGGCTGAATTTCCATCTGTGTGATCAGCAGATGAGACCCAGACACTCAGGGAGACCTGGCATCTGAACCTTTCTTTGCTAGCTCCAATTCTGTTGCCCAAAGCCATGGGGAACCTCATGGCCCTGATGTGGGGAATATCACCTGTGAGGGTGTGTGACGTGGGAACACTTGCATGGATCTTGCGTGACAGTGAAAGCTGCTTTCGTCCCTTCAAATTTTCTAGAGGTGACAGAAGCCACAGCTTATAGAATGGGATGGAAGAAAAAACAGAAAATAAAAACAGCAACCAGAATTTCCAGTTGCAGCATCACATTGGGGCATGTGATGTCAAGCTGCATCCATCATGTTTCATTATGAGGCATGGTCCCCTAGTGGTGATACAACCCACTGCGTCAGCTAGAAAAAAAAAGAAAGAGGGAAAGAGAAAAACACACAAATCATTCCACAACTTCCCAAATTTTTAAAAGTAAGATTTTCAGAAACTGAATTTTCTTCATGTTTAAAACAAGATGAACACCAATATTTAAATATACTAGATATATTGGCTGGAGTTGAGGGCTGGGAAGAGCTGAAGGGATTTCTGAGCTTCTTAGATCCTTAGCTTATCAGAGCATTAAGAAAAGCCCTCTTTATTATGAAAAATTCAAACAGACAGGAATATAGAGAAAATAGGATCAGGAACTGCCACACACAGTTCCCCAAATCATCATTAACAGGGTCTTGCATTTACTTTGCTTATTTTTCTTCTGAAATATATTAAAGTACATTCTAAATAGCATGACATTTTGTCTCTAAATGCTTCAGACATAAAGGACACCTCCAATAAATATAATAGCATCTTGACTTTATAGATGTTGCTATGGTTTGAATATTTGTTTCCCTCCAAAATTTGTACGTTGATACCAAATCACCAAGGAGGTGTCATTAGAAGGTGAGTCCTCTGGGAGGTGATGAGGTCATGAGCATTCCAACCTGGTGAATGGGATTGGTGTTCTATATAAAAATGGGCTTTAGAGAACCACTTGCCTCTTTTTCACCCTGCTGCCATGTAAGAACACAGCACCATCTTGGAAGCAGAAAATAGCTCCCACTGGACATCAAACCTGCCAGCCGTTTGACCTTGGACTGCCTAGTCTCCAGAACTGTAAGCAGTAAACTTATGCTGTTTATAAATTACCCAGCCTCAGGTATTTTGCTATAGCAGCAGCAACAGACTAAGACAAAAATTGGTACCAGGAAGTGGGATGTTGCCCTAACTAACACCTAAACATGTGGAAGTGGCTTTAAAACTGGATATTGGGGACAGATTGGAATGCTTTTGAAGTACATATTAGAAAAAGCCTGTGTTGCCAGTACTGGGGTGATTCTGGTGAGGGCTCAGAAGAAGAGAGTTGGAGAGAGAGTCTCCATCTTCTTAGAGATGATCTAAGAAGTCCTGAACAGAATATCTGTAGAAATACAGGTGTCTCAGATGAGGTCTCAGACAAAAACATGTTACTGGAAACTGAATGAAAGGCCATCTTTGTTATAAAGTAGCAGGGAGCTTACCTGAACTGTGTCTGTGTCCTAGAGCTTTGCAGAAGGCAGAAGTTGGGAATGCTGAGCTAGGATATTGGTGGAAGAAGTCTCTAAGCAAAGTGTTGAGGGTGCTACATGACTTCTTTTGACAGCTTATAGTAAAATGTGAGAGGAGAGGGACAAATTAAAGATGGAACTTGTGATTCCAAGGGGAGCAGGACTGAAAGATTTGGAAAATGTGCAGCCTGGCTATATTAAGAATGAAAACGTGTGTTTGGGAGAGAAAAACCAAGGGTTTAGCCAGGCGATATTCTTGATACTCACTTCCTGAGGGTGTTTTGGAGAGCTTTTGGACTACTGTGCCCATGGCAGGCTAAGAAGACCAGGTTTTGAGTGCAGGTGGTTTCAAGGGAGGGGTCCAAGACATCTCTGGAACCTCAGGGCTCAATGCCCAGGGCTGCCCCAAGTGTCTGCCCCATGCCTTCCAGCACAGATCTCTTAAGCCACCCCAGCTGTGGCTCAGTCAGGCCCAGGTGTGGCTTGGGCCACAGCTTTGGAGGGCACAAGTGATAAATCTTGGCAGGTTGTCATGGTGCTGACTCTGCAGGCAGGCGGTGCAAAGGGCCTGAGACAGTTGTTCAACAGTGTTGGTCCACATATCTACAAAGCATCACTGGGTGAGGGATAAAAATACTGGCCCCAGCCCGGGCATGGTGTTTCACACCTAAAATCCCAATACTTTTGGAAGCTGAAGTGAAAGAATTGCTTGAGGTCAGGAATTCAAGACCAGCCTGGGCACATACCGAGACCCAATTTCTACCCAAACCAAAGTTAGCTGACCAAGAGGTGACACCTATAGCCTCAGGTGCACAGGAGGCTGAGGTAGGATGATCTTGGGACCAGGAGGTCAAGTCTGCAGGGAGCTGTGATGGTGCTACTGCACTCCTCTCTGGGTAACAGAAAGAGTCTCTCTCTCTCTCTCAAGAAAAATACTGGCTCCAGGTCCCTGTGCGGAGCCCACTGAATCAGCATTTATGGCATAATACCTGGAATATGCATCTTAACATGTCCCACTATGACTCAGATACATCGTCCAGTTTAAGAGCCTTGCATGTGGATGCAAGAATTCCTTCTTCTCTGTCCCCTCATGGGTGGCGCCCCCATCCCCCAACACCCAGGACTTGAATGGACTCCAGCCCCATACAATTGCATGGCCCTAAGGTGCCTGTCCTTTTTGAGTCTAAGGGATTTAACTCTCAGCTGTAAGATGGGTCATGGTATGTGTTCATCACCTCCTCATCCTTGTGGTCACCCAAGACTGGGCTGCAGCTCCCTGGGAGTGAGGATCACAGCAAAGGCCTCCCTAAGGCCTCAACACTGTACACTGTGCTCTTGTAAGGAAGCCGGACCGATACGTGGGGGTGGATTTTGAGAGAGGAGCCCCTGCCTGACACTTGAAAACAGCACAGCCAGCATGATCCAGAAAGACGACTTTGCCTTTTATGCCTTCCTCAAAAGACTGCTGAGCACCTTCTCAGAATATTGCAGTGAAGAAGACAGGTGGAGAACGGGACACCGCACTGCAGAGTCACAGAGGAAATGATTTCAGACACAGCCTTGCCATGTAGCCAGCATCAATTATTACTATTAATAATGGAGTGGGATAGTGTGAGACAAGAACCCTCGTTACTGTTTACTTAGCATTTAATAAATGTCAGTGGCAGAGCTAAGCTCTTCATGTACTTTATGTCATTTAATCCTCCCAACAGCGCTGGGAGGTAGGAATCTTATAATTTCTGATTTCCAGATGAAGAGATTGAGGCTCAGAGGGTTTTAATAAACTAGTCAGAATCACCCTGGTAAAAGATGCTGGTATTCGTATCTGTAACCATTAAGCATGGGATGGCCACCCGTGGGATGTGGGATGGTGCTGGAGATTTTCAGCCAAAAACTATTTTTTTGTTTGCCCTAAAAAAATGTACATCATGTGCATGGCACAGATAGTCACTTCAGAAAGTGTGGCATTTGCTTTTGCAGCACAAGGCAAAAATTTTAAATCAGATTAAGAAGTACAGTTGCTATGGTATCCGAAGAGTACACTTTCATGCAAAGCAATTTAATAGATGTGAAAATGTGTACCTTTGCACAGTACACTATATTTTAGAGATGAAACACCCCCAGCAACAGTGAGCTAACAGACAGGCCCCACTTTGGAGGCTGGTCCTCACCCGCTGTCTTTCCCTGCCTCCTGCCAGGGAAGGCCTGGGTGTCAGTGGGAACGCCTGCCCGGGGTAGGCTCTGGCTGCTTCCCAAGGGGAGGGAAGAGAAGAAACTCTGCCCAAGGCTGTTTGCCTTGTGTCTTACAACTGGGTTTCAACCCAGCTAGGCAGCTTCCCTCAGGGGACCAACTCTCTCATCCAGTTCTGCCCGGCTCTGCCTCCTCAGTTGCTCATAGAGCCCATGAGAAAGACTATTCTGTGCCCTGCTGTCTTCTGGATGCCCAGGGATACAGTCTCACCAGGCATTCAGGGCCCCTACTTCAGGGGGATTTCATCTATACCTGGAGAGGGCAACATTCAGAGGAGCCTTGCACAGTTTATTTGTACCCTAAGTCTCAGTTTCCTTATCTATGAAATGGGCCCAACAGTTGATCTACTTTTAGGATGGTTAGCAGTCAGGCTTCAGTGCATGGTGTGTTTGCTGAGTTATATGACCTGGACATTTTCTCTGCTCTACCTGCCTCCTCACTTCGCCCCAATGTCACCGACTCCCTCATTACTACATAAACGCACAGGGCACGAGTCTTCCGTGGAGACCACACCCCAGCTTGTCCTCTATCCAGAGCGCTCTTCCACCAACGTTCACACGCCCATACCCTCTCCTCCATCTTCTGAAAGAGGCTTTGCTCCCTCGTCAAAGCAATGCCAACCCAGTGTCCGCTGCACCCACCACCCACCATGCTCTCACCCCTACTTTGTCCTTCCTGCACCTTGTCCATCTCTGCTTAGTGTCTCAATGCGGCCATTGATCATTGATCACGTCTATTGCACACTGTCGACTCTATACTGGAATGGTGGCCTAAGATACAGGCCTCTTAGCTTTGCTTGCAGATGTATCTTAAGTGTCAAGAACACAGCAGATACTTGAGAAATACTTGAAGGGATGTTTAGCATTTTTAATACATTACATTTCCCGGCAGCCCAGATATGAATCTTGTTTGAAACTGTCTCATGTAGGAAGAAGACAGGTCTACCTCACTCTCACCTTCATACCAAGGCCCTCTCTCCCCATCAGCACCACTACTTTCCTGCTTGAGTGCATCACTTGGGATTTCTTTCTGTGCATTGTGTGTAGTTTCATTATTCGTTTGGATTTTTGTTGTAAATTCCCACGAAACTGAGCTCCAAGAGGACAGGGAATTCTGTCCGGTTTTGTCTTAGCCTACTTGGGCTGCTATAATAGGACACCATATACTGGGAAGCTTATAAGCAACAGAAAAGTACTTCTCACAGTTCGGGGGAACTGGGAAGTTCAAGATCAAGGTTCTAGCAGGTTTGGTGTCTGGTGAGGTTCCCTTCCTGGCTCTTAGACAACTATTTTCTCTTTGTGTCCTCCCATGGTGGAATGGATGAGGGAACCTCTTGAACCTCTTTATACAGCCTTTTTATACAGCCCACGAGGGCTCCACCCTCATTACCCAATAACCTCTCAAAGTACCCACCTGCTGAAACCATCCAATCAGGGGTTAAGATCTCAACATGGGAATCTTGTGGAGACATAAGAAGTCAGTCCAAAGCAGGTTGGTTCATTTTATCTTCAGCACCTAAAACAAGGCCCAGAACATGCTGGGATTACAGTAAGTACTTGCTGAAGGAATGAGTAGATAACTGAACACATGAGTCACCCTGTGGCTTTCCCAAAGCGACCTTGACCTTGGGGGACAGCGAGTTCAGAGGTAGGGAGTTCACTGGAAGCTGGGGGTCAAATTCAAGTTACATAACTTTCTTGCCACTACTGATTGTTGGTAAAGAGTTGCTCTGACTTGTGACAACCTGGAGTCACACTGAGTTTTTCAAAGACAAACCTAAGTCCTCACTTTACTGCAGAGCTTTCAGATAAATAAAATCTACCCCACATGGTAAGAGGTAGCTTCATCATCAGCTTTTCCAGGTTATCTTGGTATCTGAGGAGATATAAAAATAGTAATTAGTTGTTAGTTCATTAGTTGTGATGAGCTAGGTGCTACACTATGTATTTTATGTATCAGAATTTATAAAATTCATAAAACAACTGCACTTGATTGATAGATGAGAATAATGAGGCTAAGAGAAATGAAATCACTTACCCCATAGGTGGGTCAGTTGGTGAGAAAGTTGTGACCTAATGTTTATCTTTTCTGAAATCGTATATTCTTGATGTCATGTGTACCAAACATCCCCTGACAGATTTAACCTTCTTGGGTGTTCTGGAACCAAGACCTGAGTCTTTCTTTTGAGTATCCAGGTTGTCTGACCTATGCAGCCAACAGAGCTGATTAACTGGACTGCGTGCATAGACACATGTGCTACGTTGTCTACCAAACATGCCATTGCAAGACCTGGTGCCAATAGTCAGGCCAATAGAGAGCAGCAAAGGAGCAAAAGGAAGGTGTGTGCAACTGTTGGGCTTATTATTCCAGAAAGATGCTTACCTTCCAGCTGCAGGTTCTGTCAGTCCCAATGTTTCCTCCCGTGAAGTCTTTGAACAGTCAAGCTGTTCCCTTGAGAATGCATGTCCACTCCTCTTTTTTTTTTTTTTTTTGAGTTGGAGTCTCACCCCGTTGCCCAGGTTGGAGTGCAGTGGCATGCTCATGGCCACCCCAGTGTCGACCTACTGGGATCTGACAATCTTTCCGCTTCAGCCTTCCAAGTAGCTGGAACTACAGGCGGGTGCTACTATGCCTGGCTAATTTTTGATATATTGTAGACATGTGGTCTCGAACCTGTGGTCTCAGGCAATACACTTGCCTCGGCCTCCCAAAGTGCTGGGATTACAGGCTGAGCCCAGCTTCCTCTTTTCTTCATCTGGCTCATGGCTACTGATTCTTCTTCAAATCTCAGCTCAAATGCCACTTCCTCCAAGGAGCTGTCCCAGACCTTCCAGACTGCCTCAAGTCTCATGAGCTCTGTGCCCCTCTCCTTGGTAGCTCTTCAGAGCCACTATGCTTTTGTGCCTCCTAGATTCATATCTTTCTTTCCCGCCTAGATCATCCATGAGAGTTGTTTTCCTTTACCATTTCATCTGTATCTTCTTGCAGAGTTGTGGGTGTAGCAGGCACCTATGACTACATTTTAATACATGCAAAGATGAATGAATGGAAGGAAAGAGGAATGTGAGTTGGGACAGATTACAAAGTGTCCCTGTGGGTCTGTGGAGTTCATGGATGCAAAGGATCTTATATCTTGCCAGCATCAATCTGAATGCTGACAGACAGCATGGAGGAAAGTGCTCACTATAGTTGAATCCCTGTGCAGTGGTGTCCTGAGGGAGTTCCTTGGGGTGTTGCCCACAGGAGTGGCCTTGTTACATGTGCTCAGTTTATGTCCCTTCTTCCCTTCTCACAAGCCTTGTCTGACAATCAGGTTAGATGCCAGTCTGGCCACAAGCTTCTGGTGTATTTGAGGGTTGCTGGGGGCCCCTGGGGAAGATGAACTTCATCCAGACACACTGGGGATGGGAGGCCTCTCTTCATCTTGCATTGCTGAGATGGGCACGCCAACTCCTCCCACTGTTCTGGGAAAGTTGGCACCCAATGATGCTGGCAAGTTGGACAGAATTCAGAAGGAACAACTGCCACATGCTTTCTCGGGAGTTCTGGCTGTCACTATGGGAAGCGTCACAACTCCAGTTGAAGACAAGAAAACATAATTAAAATAGAGTTCCTGTCCCTCCATACATTAGAAGTGTTTAATTTTACTCTATGTGACAGTCTGTCATAGGAGAAGACCATGATGAAGTCAGGCTGCACAGGGTCAGTCAGCACTTACACTCCTGGTGAGCCCTCACCTCCAGACAGAAAGACTGCCTGGCTTCTGCTTCCAGAGCTCAGGAACTCTCTCTTGGTCCAGAATGATGTCTGTCATGGACTAGATACCAGATGGCAACTGCCACTCATGGTCTCACATGCCTTAAAGAAGAAAAACATTTTTGAAGGTTTCAGTTCCAAATATTCACAGCATAGGGACAGGAGAATAATAAACAAAAAGAAGGATCATCTCTTCTGGATGAGCACCTGCTCTGGGACAATTAGTTGATACTTATTATCCCACTTAATTGCTATTGCGGCAACTCAGAGAGACATTTTCTATTGTCCCCCCTGCCCAATTGTGTAGGTAAGAAAAGTGAGTTTCAAAGTAATGCTATTCCTAGCCCAAGGACACCAATCCCAGACATTGGAATGCAAAACCACAAGGGTCATAGGGATGATGGACAGTATCAGAATCATGGTGGGTGTTCAGATGAAGAGTAAAGAGGTACTCTCTAGTGAGAGCAGTAGACAGCCCCAAGACAGCCTGCCATCAGAGAAGAACACAGTGGAGCAAAAGTGCAAGACTTGTGGCTGAGTGGAGCCAAGTTTCTCTGGGGCCAGAATGTGAGTAGGGGAACTGTGGGTAATGAATGGCCCTTCCAACAAGGTCAGACCTGCCTCTCCCACCAATCACTGCCATGGCACTGGGACTTTTATTCTAAGCTCTTGCTGCTGTTGAAATCATGCATTGATTTAAGTGATTAGTCAGTTTATGCCAGAGATAGAGGGATGGGTGGACAGATGGATGGCTGGCTGAATAGATGACTGGCTGACTGGCTGGCTGGCTGGCTGATGGATGGATAGATGGATGGATAAATGAATGGATGAATAAATGGATAAATAGATGACTGGATGGACAGATGGATGGATGGCTAAATGGATGGATAGATGAGGATGGATGGATGGATGATGGATGGATGGATAAACAGATGAATAAATGGATGGATGATGGACAAATGGACAGACATCAAGGGTAAGGGCAGTTTATGGAGAATCTTGAGGGCCAGGGTAATCAGGGAAGACTTTGGGAGTCTGTGGATTTTGGACTGTGCTATGGTATAGGTTGGGTTTGGAAGACCAGTACGAAATCCAATATGGCAAAAGTTAAGCTTTAGTATAATAGGAAATAGAAGGGGTAAGTTTTATTTTTTCCTTTGTTGCAAATCGGCAAATATTTCAAAGCCTAATTCTCCTCCTTCTGTCCTATTATCACTCAATCACTAATTCCTGTCAGGTCTGACTATGCCTTGAATGACACCATTTTTTTTTATGGTTGTCCAAGTCGCCAACACATGGCTCCTAACAGGCCTCTCTTGTATGCTCTCACTCCCCTCCAATGTGTCTACAAGGCAGGCAACACAACCTTCCTAAGATGCAGATTTGTGTGGTGGTTCCCATGCTCCTCTGAATCATAGCTATCGGTTGGAGTCTCTTTTGTAGGCAGGTCTCCCATGACTTTTGTTGGGCATTCTCAAAGGATTGGGTTTTCCTGTCATAATGCTGATCATATGGTGTGATGAAGTTTAAATTATTTGTTTTTTTCTGCTTAACTCTAAAGTTCATGGAGGTCTGTTCACCACTGTGTCCCTGATAATGTGCTCAGCTCTTATAGGAAATTGAGAAACAGGCATTGAATTAATAACTATTGGTGAAAGAGATGCCATGCTCCCATGGAGCAATCAGGTTGTTTAATGAAGTGTCTATCCTGGATACCAGATCCAAAATTCCTGGTTCAAACCCTGAGTTCTCCACTTATTAGCTGTATAATTTGGAGCAAATTCTTTGGTTTAACAAATTTCAGTTTTCTCTTTATACAAGGAGTGCTAATAACAGCACTGACTTCAGAGGCTGACGTGACAAGAGAATGTAAAACCATGTCTAGTATAAGAAACCTCTGAATAGACATTAGGTGTGACCATCAATCCAAGGGAAGAATGAACAGGGAAGAGAAATAGCTTGTGATTCAGATCAAAGCTGAAGTTACTAACTGTGCTTTAAATTTTCTGAAATTAATTTGCGTGTGAAATTGTATTTTCTGAGTGAATGCTTGTGCAATGTGTGGTGATGTTTGGTCTATCCAATGTGTACCTTTAATCAAGATTAGAAAAGAATCTAAGTGAAAAAAACTGTGGTAAAATAAATGACTTTCTGGTAAAAGGTAACTGTTCCCATTTGGTAGGGAGTGAGAAAATTGGAGTTTTGACAGGGCTCCAGTTGGCAGAAAGATCTGAGGGTTTCTTTGTATATTGGGTACCTGGGGGTAAAAGCCAAGGTTGGTGTAAGACTTGTGTGTTTCACTGATATGAAGCTATGTAACTTTGGACAAATTCCCTAGTCTCTCTGAGCCTCAGTTTCTTCATCTGTAAAATGGGAATACTGACTGTATTTATCTCATGAGGCTGTTGTAGGATAAAATGGAAGAAGAATTTAGAGTTTAGAACAGCATGATCAATTTTTGAGTGTGTATATAAAAATTCAGGGTTCTAGGGTCAAAGAAAACTTCTTAATTCAACATTTCCATTTATCAGTACATTGGGAAGTTAAATTTAAGATCTAAGTATATGTACCTTCTTTGTGAAATATTGTTTTTGACCCTAGATAGAGGTTAAACTTCAGTTACTTAAAAAAAAAATGCAGGTATTCTCTGGCAAAAGGCAGAAGAACAGCAGGAAAAACAGCTGCAAAAAGAGTCAGGATTTCTTTTTTTAAAGCATGAGACAGAACTCAAGATGGACATTAGCAAAAGAAAGAAATTAATGGAAAGTGACAACGTGACAACTGACAAGACTGCTCCTGGTGGAGAAACTGAGGGAGACTCTTGCAGTCACTGAAGCTGCAATCAGGGGGAGGCAGCATAGGGAAACTGTCCAGAGCATCATGGTGTCCTAACAGCATACCACATGTGCACAGAGCGGCCAACAGTGGGATGGTGAGTGATGCTCACACAGGAGAGGTTCACAAGACACAAGATCTCCAAATCGAGGATGAATAATACAGCAGGAACACGAGCCAATTAAAACCACCCACAGAGGCCAATCTGCCTTCCGAGAACTCTTACTTGCAGGAGTCAAGTGATCACTGGGCTCTGTTATTATCCCCACTATGCAGGTGAAAACACGGAAGTTCTGAAGGCTTAAATGACCTGCTTTAACTCACAATCACTCAAGAGTGGTCAAGCTAGGACTCAAATCAGAGCCTGTGCTCTGAGGCACCTTGTTTGATGAACTTGAAGGCCTTAGATTCAAGCATTTTGCTGCTTGCAAATTAGCCCTGTTTCTTATGAGTTGGCAGCTCCACTTCTTTGTATCTACTCAAGAGAAACACAAGCATATGTCTATACAAAGACTTGCTCACACACTTACAATAGCCCCAAACTGGAAACAACCTAAGTGCCCATCAACCGGTGAATAGGTGGACAAAATGTGCTATATCTTTACAATGGAATACTATTATGTCTGAAAAAGGAGTGAAGTGTTGACACATGCTACAGCATGGAGGAACTTTGAAAACCTCAGGCTAAGGGAAAGAAGCCAGACACAAAAGGTCACTGTATTCATGTGTTTTGCATTGGTATAAGGTTATCTGAGGCTGGGTCATTTATAAATAAACGAGGTTTATTTGACTTACTGTTCTGCAGTTCTGCATGGTGCTAGCATCTGCTGGGATTCTGGTGAGACCTCAGGAAATATAAATTCGTGGAGGAAGGTGCAGCAGGAGCAGTCATGTCACATGGCGAGAGCAGAAGCGAGAGAGAGAGAAGGAGGCGCCAGGCTCTTGTAAACACCTAACTCTCTTGTGAGGAGGGCACCAAGTTGTACATGAGGGATCCTCCCCTTGACACAATCACCTCCTATCAGGACCCACTTCCAACAGTGGGGATCCCATTCAGCCTGAAACTTGGAAAGGACAACATTCAAACTTTATCAACCACTCCTTATATGGTTACATTTATGTCCAGAAATGTCCAAAAAAGGCACATTTACAGAAGCAGAGGGTATATCGGGGTTACCTAGGGCTGGGGTTGGGAGAGGGATGAACTGCAGAAAGGTATGAGGGACCTGAATGGAAAGATGGGAATGTCAGAGACTGGTTCATGGTGATGGTGGCATCACCTGGTAAAGTTATAAAAATGATTGAATGGTATGCTCAAAATGGGCAAATATGAGATGTAAAATGTACCTCAAGATAGTCATTTAAGAGGGAAAAAACCCAACAGCTCTGTCTTATACCATTGGGTGATTTTCCTCATTCAAAAATGAGGCCTGGTGCTTTTGGAAGTCCACCAATAATTCAGAGAACATTCTGAGAACATGAATATAGCCGAGTGTCGCTTTCCCATGGCTTTCTCGGGTAACATTTCCTGGGAAGTAGAGTGCGAAGAGGATCCAGATGACAAGACAGCCAGCAGAAGGAAGACTGGCACGGGTGCAGACGGGACACACGCGATGCCTGTGTCTCGAAATTCCACACTCCACTGTCAAGAGTGTGTCAAGCTTTTAGGGTGTCAGACCCGCAGCTGGACCCACAGGCTGGGCGTTTGCACAGTCTGAGTCTGTATTTTCTGGATGGCATCTCAGGTTGTTTATGGCATGATGAAAGCTCTTGATTTCTGGCAGGATCTGGCTCAATGATGTCTGACTGTGGCTGGGTTCCAAGGTGGTCATCTGACTTAACTGGGGGATGGCAGATGGGCAGGCCATCAAATTTCACTAGGCAGGAGCTGGTACAGCAGCTGTCTGCCTCCCCTCACACCTCTGTCCATCCAGCTTCCAGCAGTTCTGCAGTCCCTGGAGTGAGGGCAAGGCGAGTCCCAGGGAGCCAGGAATGATGGTGTGTGCTACCTGCCTCACCCAGGTCTTGGCCATTGTCCTCAAGGGCTGCTGCTCTGTCAACTCGACCTTGTTCCCTTGTAGGAAGTGCCCAGACCACTGAAATCCACGTCCTCTCTGCTCCTAAGCAGAGAGCTGGCAGGTCAGTACAGTGACACCATTTCATATAAACTTGTGGGACAGGCAGGCCTGGAGATGTCAGTGTTCTTGGTGATTAAACCCGACAGGACTCTTTCAGTGACAAGAGATGGTGGTGACCAGGAGAGAGTTACAGAAATCTGCAGGCTTACAAAAAGGCAAAGTCTCAGCCGAAAAGCTTCTGCTGCGGCTGCATCCAGGGGCTCAGAACTGTCACTCTGTCTCTAAGCTGCTTTCTATCAGTGGTATCATGCTCACTCCAGCTCTCTTCTTAGGGTGACGAAGATGACCCCCCGGGGCAACAGGCTGACTTAATCCGGACAGCACGGAAGGATGGTTAATCTTCTTTCCTAGATTTGCTTCCAGTAAAAGTCTTAGGAGGGCCCATCTTTGAACAAAGGGGCTGTCATACTCCAGGTGGCTGGGTCTGGAACAGGTGTTAGCCCTCAAGAGTCAGAGAAGCCAGGGAGGGGGGAAGCGGGAAGGGGGTGAACTAGAATTAGAGACCACGCGAGGCAGGAGGTCAGCTTCTCCGGAACATGACTAGAGAAATGAAGGGACATGAGGCAGTCCGGTCTGCCTATGCCATGCCACATCTTCCCCACCAGTGGACACGATGGGGTTCACTTGGCGCTTGTCCACAAAGCTCTGCTGCCTCACGAATGGCCTCAAAGGAAGGCAGCATTTTTCCTTCTAGTACCTGTGTGCGGTGTTGAGGTAGGACTCTCCGTCTGGCGTGAGTCCCTGGCCATCATAGAGAGGTCACCATGGCCTTTAGGCTGGGCCCCTGTCCGTGATATCTGGGGGCTGCTGGGCATGTGTAGACACAGTCAAGTCAGAAGTCTGCTCTCCTGGACCAGAGGGCAGACTGAATAGGGTAGGACAGGTGCTCTGGGCCGTCCCCAGCACTGTGTACCTCCCCTACCCCATCCCACTTCATGGTTAGCTTTACATGTATTCCTGGGATCTAAGCAGCCTCACACTGACTGGAAAATGGCCTCTTCTCTGTACCTCCCCCCACACACACCCATCATACACCCTGCTGCCTTGTGCTTCTCCAAAGCCTGCAGTCATCCCTGAGATCAACAGGGGGCAGTGGAGGACCCTGGGATTTCACGTGCTACCCTGGGCTGTCACTTTATTAACAGTTGTTCATGTGAGGGCTGTTACCTGGGTTCTCTCCTGTTCTGGCAGTGAGTTCGTGTGGGCCCCGCCTCCTTATCCTTGAGTCTGAGCATGGCATCCCCTGTTGGCTGGTCCTCGGCTCTCAATGGAGAAGACAGAGCTGTGAGCTGGGATTTTCCTCACAAAACAGACAGTGAACCAACACTCCCAGGCTGGGTGGATGGGACAGGTGAAGTCACATTGAGGCTTGAAGAGCAAGTAGCTTGTCATTCCACCATAATCTGGGTGCCATTTCTGACTTTGAAAAGCAGGAAAGGCATTTTTGGGGGATGTTTGCTTCAACAAGGAACCAACGGTGAGGAGAAGTCTGGCACTCCCTCTTTATTGTTTTGTGTTTTCAAAGCTCTGGGAATGCCACAATTTGATTTGGATGGGGTGAGGGATGGTGACAAACACTTGGAAACGTGTCTTTCTGTTCCTTCCTGCGCTTCCAATACGAACAGCTGTTCTATACTTCAATTACCTTTTGAAAAGCTACAAATCAAAGATTCAAACAAGGCTAGGTTGACTGTCTTTTGCTGAGACAGGCTGCTGTGGGCCTCAGGGCCCCATGTTCATTCAGCACCTGTGCCTGTGCACCGCATCACCATTTTGTGTCAGGGGCCAGTGGGGTCTTGGAAGTCATCTGTGACATGCCCCTGCTTGTCAGTTGAGGATATCAGGCTTGAAATGCAGCAGGTCTAGTACAATTTTATCCACTGAAAGCCATGCCCTGGATAAATCCCTATACCCTTGCCTGTACCCAGTGGTGTTCATAGGGCTGGGGTCATTTTTATATTTGAGGAATGAAGGGGAATAAAAAAGAAATTAACTGAAATTTTAGCATGTAGGCTAGTTTGCAAATGTGGAATCCATGAATAATAAGACTCAATTATACTAAAAACCACTGAACTGTGTACTTAAAAAGTAAACTCCAAGGTATATGAATGTGTGAATTTTTTCTGAATAAAGCTGTTTCTTAAAAAATATGTACCAAAAAGAAGAAAGGAAGGAAGAAATTAACTTGACTTTTTGCCTATAAGGTTGTCATACTGAAACAGGCACCACTTCTCCATAGAACTAATGATTACATTGTTTGAATAAACATAGGAATTGACCTTCCTGACATTAAAGATAGAAACTTTGCCTTATCTGAGTTCCTTTCTCAGGAAACCAACACTCAGGCCTGTAGTATCAAGAGACTAAAACTCACCAGATCACAGCATCCAGACAATCCCAACCCCACCTACATTCCAACTTCTCTTTCTTCCCCCTCCAAGTTCTTGTTTTCTACATTCCTGCCCCACACACTATATAAAACGCTGGCTTCAGTGAAAAAGGGAATCTCCCATTCTCCTTGGTTGATATCACCCAAATAAAAAGCCTTCTTTCTTGGAAATACTGGTTGTTTCTACAATTGGTTTTCTGTGCAGTAAGCAACAGGAACCCAACCAGCCTTTGGCATTTGGTGACAATAGTTTATCGAGAGCTAACATAATTTCATTGCCCATTGGGCTACAAACTCGGTGATGGAAGATACAGAGAAACAAAAATAGAGTGAGACTCAGCTCGTGTTCTAGGAGCCCGTGCTGTTGGATGGAAAGTGGGTTGCATTGGCTAGGATTAGGCTCAGCTGCATGTGTCAGAAAACAAAAGTTAACAGTAGCTTAAACAGGCAAGGTTTTTCTTTCTCTCCATTCAGGTCTGGTCCTACAAATTCTTCAAGGACCAGATCCCTTAACTGGTGAGAGGGGTGGGTCCATCTGCAGGAACTGGTCTCCCTGGGCAGGCTCCAAGGTGATAGCAAATGTAGTCCCAAGGCCATGGCTAGCTGGAAGGGAGATTGCTTTGTAAAGAACATTTAGTCGGGCTCAGTGGCTCAGCCTGTAATCCCGCGCCTTTGGGAGGCTGAGGTGAGTGGATTGCCTGAGCCCGTGGGTTCGAGACCCGTCTGGGCAGCGAGACCTCATCTCTACAATAAATCAAAAAATCAGCCGGGTGTGGTAGCGCATGCCTGTAATTCGGGCTATTTGGAAGGCTGAGGCGGAAGGATCACCGGAGCCTAGCAGGTCGAGGCTGCGGTGGCCAGAAGCGGCCACGGCACTCTAGTCTGGGTGACAGAGTGAGATTCCAACTAAAAAAAAAAAAAAAAAAAGAACATTTAATGGGATACTGCCATGCCCCCTCATTTACATGTTATCTACAACTGCTTTCATGAGCTGCAAGGGCAGAGTTGAGTAGTTGTGACAGAGACCATATGGCCCACAGAGCCTAGAATATTTACTTTCTGGTTCTTTACAGAAAATGTTTGCCAACTCACCCTCACCTATTCCCTGACTTAGTACCATGTCCTTCTCCTCCTTACTCTCAAGTGTGTCTGAGAGGTTAGTAAACCACATAGAAATTCTCATGCGTTGGGGTACAGGCACGCATTTCTTGGGGAAAGGATGTTTATTCTGGGAGGAACATTTTACCTATGCTGGGACATGTGATCACTATGGTTTTGGTTTATGAGAAAGTAAAACCTGATTGCTATAGTCAAAGAATAGCTCTGCCATATGTAGTTAGCTTACTTAGCTATAGGTTGTGATTGTTATTAACATATAGAGCCAAGTCCCCCGTCAAGATCCCAGTAACTTTTTTGTCCCCAGTTGAAAAGTTAGGCAACACTAGACAATGTTTTGATGGTGTAGGTCTAGATCAATTTTATCCACTGAGAACCATGCCCTAGATAAATCCCTATGCCCTTGCCTGTACCCAGTGGTGTTCATAAGGGCTGGGGTCATGGGACAGGTAAAGCCACATTGAGGCTTGTAGGTCTAGCAAGATTTTATCCACTGAGAGCCATGCCTTGGATAAATCCCTATGTCCTTGCCTGTACCCAGTGGTGATACATTCTTACTTTTGAGTAATGTTTGCATTCAGTTAAATATATATAGAACTCTAAAAATGTATACACATTTAAAGTATGATGTTAACTCAAAAGATGGTGTTAATCAAATAAATGCTAGCCATGCAACAGGTAGAAAAGTAAAAAAAAAAAATGGTGGAATCACAGCACTCTGTCCTGAAGAGGAGATTCAGGCAGTTTTTTTTTCTTCCTCTCTCTACATTTCTGTAACGACCTCCCATAGGGTAGAAACTCCATCATCATCACCATCAGATGACATCATCCCGAGTACCCTGCACATAAAGGGGATGGCCCTGGCATGGCCCTGGTAGTAGTTTGTGGGTAATTTCTCCTTCCTAGCACAGCTGAAGCCATCAAGTCTCCTAACTGCATTATACAGGTTCTGGGAGCTTCAGTCTGTGTCTCCCAAAGTACACACAACCTGGTAGTGTATGAAGTGGTTTCAGGGAACCCATGAACAGTTAACTTTTGTTTCTAAAAATCAAATGACTCTTTAAATGTATATTAGAAAAAATGTTAATTAGCACATAAAACTCTTAATTTTACTGATATTATAGTGTAGGATGAGGGTAGATATATTAATGTTTGAAAAAAGCAAGCTGATTTAAAGAAAGTGATTAAGTAGATAATAAAATATGTATCAAATATAGTCCATGAAATGTTGTGATTGGGAAGCACATATCCAATCCAAGCCTCCTCTGATAGATGGGAAGGTTATCAGAGGCATGTGGCTTTCTATGCTCACCCCAATGGCTGTTGGCAAAATTGAGGCTAAAGTCAAGGTCACTTTGAGTGAATGACCCCAAGTTCATGGCTATTGAACTACAGATACCTCCAAGTTCATTGTTATTCCTTTGAGACTTATTGATGTTTAACTAGAAGAAAAATCCATAGAAGAGTCAACATTGAATGGGAGCATAGCTTGTGTCTGGTGTTGTGGAAGGCACTTAAACATGTATTAACTCATTGAAGCGTTCAAGTAACTCTCTTTAAAGTAGGTATTGCTATCACACCAATTTCACAGGTGAGGAAACTGTGGCAGGGAGAAGTTGAGCGACTCACCTACAGTTGCCCAGCTGGTAAATGGTAAAGGCAGGTTAAGAACCCAGGCTCCAGAGTTCATATCCTTACCTACTAGGAGATACATTCTTACTTTTGAGTAATGTTTGCCTTGAATTAAATATATATGATTCTAAAAATGTATACACATTTAAAGTATGATGTTCACTCAAAAGATGACATTAATCAAATGAATGCTAGCCAGGCAACAGGCAGGAAAGTCAAAGAAAATGGCTGAATCATAGTTAAGTGAATGTCATACTACACATTACTACCATAATTTCATTCAACTTCAAAAAGTAATGCATAGATAACATCTCTTAAAATGTGTATACATTTTAAGAAAGGAAAAAACTGTATTAAAATAGTAATACTCAATATATACCAATAACAAAAGATGAACCAGGCTTGGTGGCTCAGCCTGTAATCCCGTGCTTTGGGAGACTGAAGTGAGTGGATTGCCTAAACCCGCAGGTTCGAGACCCACCTGGGCAACTTGGCGAGACCTCATCTCTACAATAAATCAAAAAATTAGATGGGCGTGGTAGCGCGTGCCTGTAATTCCGGCTACTCGGAAGGCTGAGGTGGAAGGATCGCCAGAGCCCAGCAGGTTGAGGCTGCAGTGGCCGGAGGCTGCCACTGCACTCCAGTCTGGGCAACAGAGTGAGACTCCAACTCAAAAAAAAAAAAAAGAAGACT
>NW_007217394.1:86784-133881 GCF_000164805.1 Carlito syrichta
TGGTAAGACACTAGCTCCAAAATATGCCGTGAATGCCACAACATCTTTCTCTCTCATGATTATCTCTTAGTGTAAGTTACCATTCTTTTTTCACCTAGACCACTGTAATAGTTTCATAATGTCTTCCTCCTTATACTCATTGTCCACACCACAGTCAGAATGACTCTTTATTTAATGTCACCAGATCATATGACACACACACACACACACACACATACACACACACACACACACACACACAAGCACATATATCTCCAAAATGTACTTAATGGCTGTCTATGTGCAGAAAGGTGGAAGTTTAAGTGTCTAGGGGAAGAAAGTCTCATGCACATGATGGAAACATAAGCACTTGGATGGATTTGAGGACAACAGACCTGTGGGGAAGGGAATCCCTGAGATACCCTAGGAGGGAAGGTTGGGAAGCAGGTAGAGAGAGGTCATATGGGAGCCTCAAGATGGTGGAAAGTAGCATGGATTTCACTTTGTGTTTTAATCAACTCTATTGAGGTATATCTTGCCTTTGATAAAAGGTGCAGATTTTGAGCAATACGTAGTATGAGCTTTGGCAAACACTTCCACACTAAGCGAGGTAGAAGCATTTCCACCTAACCAGAATTTCCCTTACTCTCCCTTGCAAGCAGTTCCCCCCACCCACCTGAGAGCCAGGCATGAGTTTTGCTATCACAGCTTGGTATTCCCTGCTCGAGAACCTCCCATACATGGGATTGTCAGAGCGTGCATCTTTGGGTGTGGTTTTGTGTTTACTGTGTGTTAATGGTATCATCCATTTGCTGAAGGTAACTGAGGTCAGTCCCTTCTGCTGATGAGCTATATTTACCTGCCGGTGGCACTTGGATGCTTCCGGTGTTCGGTTGTATTTCAACCTGCTCTGTGTGAGAGTTCCAGTTGTCCACGCTTGCTAACATATAAAGAGCCACCCTTGAGGGGGTGACCCAGAGTTTCTTTGTAGTTAGCATGTTTTTCCCTGAACCGATGGCAGTGAGCACCACTGCATGCATTTATCAGTCATTTGTGTATATTCTTTTGCAAAATGTCTGTTCAAGTCTTTTACTTATTTTTTTAAATTGAGCTATTTGTCTTCACAGAAGATATTTAAAATATGTCCTGTAGAAGATTTTTGTCAGACATGTGTACTGTGAATATTTCTGAACCAGTCTTTGGTTTATCTTTTTATTTTCTTAATGATGTTTTTTAAAGAGGAGAAGTTTTTAATCTTCAAGTCCAATTTATTATTAATGCTTTCTGGTGCTGTTTAGGGAACCTTCACTTTTCCCAAGTTGGCAAAGTTATTCTCCTCTGTTTTTTTTCCAGAAGTTTTATAGTTTTCATTTTTTATGATTAAGTCTTTCATCCATCTCATACTTATTTTTGTCTATGCTGTAAAGTAGGGATTGAGATTATTATTATGTTAATCAGTTTGGATTTGTATTATTCTGGTACCAGAATTGGAAATTATAATTCATTCTCCAATGAATTATCTTGACATCCTTGTAAAAAAAATCAGCTGTCTATACATAAGTGGATCTATTTCTGGTCTCTATTGTCTCCCATTGATCATTTTGTCGATCCTTATGCAAGTACCACACTATCTCAATAATTGTAGGACAGTAAATCCTGAAGCTGGGTGGACTAAGCCCACCATTTTTATTCTTTTAAAGATTGCTTTAGATATTATATGTGCTTTGCATTTCCATATAAATTTTGGAATCAGATTATCAATTTCCACAAAAAGGCACACTGGGGCTTTTATAGGGATTGCATGGACCATATAAATCAATTTAGAGAAAAATTTGCATCTTAAAAATATTGAGTCCTCTCCGTGAACGTGGCATATTTCTCCATTTGCTTAGGTCTGCTGTAATTTCTCTCTGCAACATTTTCTAATTTGGGGGACAGAGATCTGGCACATTTAATTAAATCTATACCTAAGTATTTTATGCTTTCTGATGCTATTATAAGTAGCATTGTTGAATATTTTGTAAT
Organism: Carlito syrichta; assembly: GCF_000164805.1. Lineage (NCBI taxonomy): Eukaryota > Metazoa > Chordata > Mammalia > Primates > Tarsiidae > Carlito > Carlito syrichta. The sequence goes on from NW_007217394.1 coordinate 88,789, forward strand.
CCATGGTTTGTTGCTAAGACACAGCAACACAGTTGATTTCTGTTTGTTGATGGTTGTGGCTGGGAAGGCAAAGCACCTAGATTCTCCCCAAGTACCACCCCTCTGAGTGCTTGGAGTGCTTATGGCTGATGGATTTCAGCTAAGCCTCTCTCTGACCATTCCCTTTTGCTGGAGGTCACTGTCTTGACCAAGGCTAGGCCTTCCTCAATCAGTGACTGGTCAGTGCAGGAGTGTGGTCTCCTTGCACTGGTGTGGATGGAAAGCTCTGGGGTCTAACCCACAACCCGGGATGGCTGCATCCAGTTCAGCTCCCCCCTCTATCTCATCCTGGTTCTTTCACTCTCCCAGTGTTAATTCTGAGAGAACTTCCTGACACATCTCCTGTGTGGGCATTTCCAGCTGTGTCCTACTTAGGAAAACTTACTTGGGACAGTGGATACCATGAATGAGTCAAGGAAGCGGACTCTAAAATAGGATGGTGAAGTTCAGTTGTGAACTTTTGGCTTGGCTACAAGAGCAACCGCCTTGATGGGCAGAGCACTAACAAACCCTGAGAGGAGGGGACTTTGGATTTTTGGCTGCTTCGTCAGTGGGCACCAGAGAAAGGAATGCCCTGGTGAGAGGGAGACCGAGCCCAGACTGGGGTTCTCTTTTATAGAAGGTTTTTTCATAACAGATTCAACTTCTGTAAAAAGTATAGGATGTGGTCGTACGCGGTAGCTCAAGCCTGTAATCCCAGCACTTTGGGAAGCTGAATTGAGGGAATTGCCTGAGTCCACAGGTTAGAGAATAGCCTGGGCAACTTGGTCAGACCTCATCTCTACAACAAATTTTTTAAAAATTAGCTGGATGTGGTAGCACATGCCTGTAGTTCTGGCTACTTGGAAGGCTAAGGCAGAAGGATTGCCTGAACCCAGCAGGTTGGGGCTGGGGTGGCTGTGAGGGTGCCACTGCACTCTAGCCGGGGAAATGGAGTGAAAGTTTAAAAAAAAGTATAGGACATTGGAGCCGGACTTAGTGGCTCAGGCCTGTCATCTCAGTACGTTGGGAGGTGGAGGCAAAAGTATTTCCTGAGCCCAGGAGTTCAAGACCAGTCTGGGCAAATTGGCGAGATCTCCTCTATAAAATAAATCAAAAAATTCGTTGGGCATGGTGGCCTGAGCCTGTGGTTCTAGCCACTTGGAAGGCTGAAGCTGAAGGATTGCCTGAGCCTGGCAGGTCGAGGCTGCAGTGGCCATGAGTGTGCCCCTGCACTCCAGCCTGGGCAACAGAGTGAGACTCTGACTCAAAAAAAAAAAAAAAAAAAAGGATAGGACACTGGGATTTCATATTTATATTTCTTCTTAAGTCAGTTTTTATTGTTTCTTTTTATGCAACTTTTGATCAACACCATGTTTTAAGAATTTGTAATTTTATCTGTTTAAAATTTATTAACATTAATCGATACTCAATATTCCCTTATTACTTCAGTATCTCAGTGAAGACTCTTCATTTATTCTTAATGTTAATACTTTTAATTTCTCTTTTCTTTTTCAACTTCTCACTAGGCATTTATTAATTTTTTTAGCCTTTTGAAACATTGTTTGCCTTTTTAATTTTCATTATTGTTTACTTTCTATTTCATTTATTTCCATTTTTTAATTTCTTTTTTGTCTAATTATTTAGAATTTTATTAATACTTTTTCTAACTTTTCAAGGTGGAAGTTAAGATCCTGAGTTTTACACCATGCTGGGATTTTATTTTAGACTTCTAGAGAGTTCTGAGCAAAGCATGGCATGCCCTGGTTTCTATTATAGCAGACAAAGGTAAGTGCAGGGTTTGGTACCTCAGACGGTGAGAAGCAGATCAGGTGGGGAGGGCATGGAGGCCTATCCAGGTAAGGTTTGAGATTTGCTCTCTGGATAGCAGTTCTTTCCCACACAAGTTTATGGAAACCAAAGGGAGTCTCTTCATGCTGGGTAGACCTTCCCTGCAAGTAGTGTGCAGCGGTGGGACGGAAGGTGAGATGGAGAAAGTTCCAGGGTGTGGCTTAGCTTAGCAGGAGGTGAGGGTTTGCTCTCTGGGGTCAGGGGTCAGGCTGCTTTGGTTTGAACCACCATGTAAACACCTACTGCTGTGTGGCCTTGGGAGAGGTGCATACCCTCTCATGGTATTCTGGAGAATGGGCTCAAGGGCCCAGCCCTCCTTGTGGGGTTCCTCTAAGGATTAAGTGAAATCATCTGAGGAAAGCCTTGAGCTGAGGGCCTGGCAAGCACTGAGCACTCCATGAGAATCTATAAGCAATTTTATTCTTATGTAGGGTCTCACATTCAGAAAAGCTTCTTGGCTTCAGTGGGGAAACTCTGACTTAGAGTAATTCACCATTTTAATGCAATGAATTGACTCAGTGCAGAGGGAAATGGGAAAACAGGGAGAGACCACAGTCCAGGGAGCCTTGGGTTAGCGAAGAGAGGGTACCTTTCAGGTGAAAACTCTCAAACACCCTTGGGTGCCATTTTGATTGGTTTTGTCTATTAGCATCTTCCTTTACTTCCCAAGTATGTCTAGGAGGGAAGATCTATTCGTTGGCAATGTTTCTTCTAGCTCCTGCTGAAAGCTCCACGTCTAGGAAGAAACAAAAGAATTATTACTGGACCTGGCAGCAAGTTCTACTTCTAGACTTCTGTTCAATTTTTTTGAATGTACATGTTCTTTGAAGCTTTTTTGAATCTAATTTTATTATTTTTATTGTTTGATGGATTGATTGAATTGGAGTCTCACTCTGTTGCCCATGCTGGAGTGCAGTGGCACTCTCACGATCACCCCAGTGTCGACCTCTGGGCTTGGTGATCCTTCCACCTCAGCCTTTCATGTAGCTGGAACTACAGGCAAGTGCTACCATGCCCAACCAATTTTTTATTTATTTGTAGAGATGAGATCTTGCCAAGTTGCCTGGGTAGGTCTAGATCATGCGGGCTCTGGCAATCCACTTGTCTCGGCCTCCCAAAGTGCTGGGATTACAGGCTGAGCCAACAAGCCTGGTCTTGAATCTAATCTTAAAATGATAATCTTGAAATATTTAAAAAAATTTTTTTAATTTACTTCATTTTATTATAAAGATGTGGGGTACAAGTCAGGAGTAAATATATAAGTAATGTATATGCAGGTGGAGTTTGGACCTCCAACTGGTCCTCACTTCCCCTGGTTTAGGATCAGGTACCCTTTGTGCTGTTACATGCACCACCCCCTCCCCTGGCAGAGTTCTGAGACTGCCAATCTCTCCCTTGTGTTATTGTGATTAATGTTCAGGTTCCTCTTATGAGTGAACATGTGGTATTTGAATCTTCTTTTCTGTGATAGATCATTAAGAATGATGGTCTCCAACTCCATCCAATTGGATACCACCTAACTCCAGTAAGGATGGCCATCATCAATAAATCAAAAAGCAATAGATGCTGGTATGGGTGCAGTGAAAAGGGGAGTGCTTCTACACTGTTGATGGAAGTGCAAACTAGTTCAATCTCTATGGAAAATAGTGTAGTCCTATCTAAATGAACTAGAAATTGACCTTCCATATGATCCAGCAATCCTTCGCTTGGGAATATGCCTGGAGGAATGGAAATCATTCTACAAAAAAGACACCTGCACATGCATATTTATTGCTGCACTATGCACAATAGCAAAAACATGGAACCAATCCTGCTGCCCATCAAAAGTGAACTAGATAAAGAAAATGTGATACATATACATGATGGAGTACTACATAGTCATAAAGAATGAATCTAATTTTATATTAATCTTTTAATATGATGTGATTCAATCACAAATCTTGTCTGTCATGTTGAATGTGTGAGCATATATCACCTTCCACTCTTGTAAGCAACGCTGGGTGGGTTTAGAGAGGTGGGCCTCTTTGGGCTCTGAAAATCTGGAAGCACAGGCTAGCATCGTCCACCCCTCTTCACCCAACACTCTCGGCCAGCACCAGTCTTCATAGGCAACTGCTGTTATTCTGACATACAAATGAAGATGAACGGGGGAATACTCTAGTCTGGGTCTCTGTGCAAAGATGCCTAAAAGCTTTTGGGACATGGAGCTCAGGAGTGTCTTGAGCAGCAGATCTGTGGGTATTGTTGCTTGTCTTTAACAACATATATGGCTCTTTGTCCCCGTTACATTTTAAAATAATCAGAAAGCCAATACTGTGCAATTTTGTCCTGTTTTATAGCAGTGGTTCTCACCTGGGAAAGGAGCAGTTTGCTCCCCGAGGACATTTGGCAATGTCTAGAGACATTTTTGGTGGTCACCCTTGGAGGGGTGATGCAAGCACCTGCTGGGTAGAGGACAGGGATGTTGCTAATCATCCTGTAAAGCACAGGATGGTGCTCCAAGCAACACGGAACTATCTGGTCTAAAATGTCAACACTGCCAGGGTGGGAAAACCATGGTTTATAGTGACTCACTGTTGTAATATGATGAAATTAATTTGAAAATGTCCACTCTAACAGACAAAATCAGGGCACTGAAAGCACTTTATTAAGAAAACGTTTTCCTGGCCCTCTTGATAGTCAACAAAACTCCCAAGTCCCAGGAAAATTCCAGGTAAGGCCAGTTTGAGAACCACTTCCCTAGATGATGCAACGGTGACTCTTTTTGGTTAGGTTGCAGAATTCTAGAATGCGATTCTTCTCCCCTTTCTATACATACCATGACTTTAGTTTTATAGATGATGGTTAATGTTATGTGTCAACCCGACTGAGCCATGGGACGCCCAGACATTTGGTCAAATGCTATTCTGGGTGTGTTTGTGCAGGCATTTCTGGATGAAATTGTGGATAGAGTAAAGCAGGTGGTCTCCCCTGTGTGTGTGGGCCACATCAGTCCACTGGAGGCCTGAGGAGGACAGAATGTCTGCCTTTCCCTCTAGTAAGATGGAGTTCTTCCTGCCTGGTTGCCTGAAGCTGGGACCTCAGACTTTTTCTGTCTCTGGACTCTGAGTCAGACATATGTTCTCAGCATGGAGCCAAATCATCAGCTCCCCCTGGGTCTCTAGCTTGTGTGTCTTGGTTCTTGTCAACCTCCATAATCATGTGAGTAAATTCCTTTGAATAACTCCCTTTCTATATATTTTTCTTTGTATATAGACACACACACACACACACACACACACACACACACAGCTTGTCGACTCTCTTTTCCTGGAGAGCCCTGGCTGACAGGCATGCATGCACCTTTGAATCACGTCTCTTTTACTTCTGCGTGTGCCTTGCTCTTTGCCTGTGCTTTGTCTCTGGTCATGTGCAGTAGGCATGGCTTCTGTTTTTGTTTTACCATCAGAACTCTTATGGAAGGCCCAGTCACCTCCCTTCACACTTCCTTATCCCATCCTCAACCTCACTTAGTGATGAGTCACTCCAGAAATGAAATGAAATAATACAACCTAAGTAGATGTGTAATTGAATAAGAAATCATAAAGGTCACTTGAAAGGAAAGCAGTTGATGGTGCAATAGGCATTTCAGAGCAAAGTGCTCAGCTACGACCCCTGGGAAGCCACGGTGGAGGATCAGAGGCTCCTGCGATATCTGGGTGGAGGTAGCACCCATGACCAAAACTGGAGTGAGAAGAGCGGGTGCCCATGTGCCCCTCAGTAGCTCCCACCCACCATGCTGCCAGAAAGGTGACTCTCCAAGAGGAAGAGCAACTCTGGGGAAGTCCCACCCTCCCTTCCAAAAATAAAATACAAAAAGATTCACCTAGAATAATGTTACTGGAAAATCCAGTATGTGTTACAAATGCTTTGTGTTCACGGCAAACCAGCATAGGACCCTAGGCTCAGATGATTAATTAATTATTTATTTGTGTGTTTGCTTTTAGTTGACCAGGCTGGAATGCAGTGGCGTGATTATAGTTCACTGCACCCTCAGGCTCAAGTGATCCTTCTGCCTCAGCCTCCCGAGTTGCTGAGATCACAGGCACGAGTCACTGTGTCCAGCTAATTAAAACATACATTTTTCAGAGATGCAGTCTTGCAACATTGCCCAGGATGGTCTCCAACTCCTGGCCTCAAGTGATCATCCTGCCTTGGCCTCCCAAAGTGCTGAGATTATAAGCATGAGCCATCATGACCCACCGGCTGAGATCATTATTAACGGGCTTCTTCCCTCTTGACTCTCTGACTGGACATGTAAATGTCATAGGGAGTGGGCAAAGGTCTTAATTGTGCAAGGCAGTCCCTGACTCCCCTGACCCTCTTGCCAATGCCAGAAGCACCCTCTGATTATTGTGGCATGGAAGGCACAAAGCCCCCTGTGGTTCCACTGAGTCCCAGGGAGTAGGCACCTTTCCTAAGGTCAAATGCTGAGGCTACACTTCCTGCTGGGGTGGTGAGGAGGAGACCTGGAGATCTGCATGTATAATACTTCAAGCTGAGGCATAAAGAGCTGATCTTTAGGAGAGGAGAGGCAGCCACTCTCTTAGAGTCCCTGAGTCCCATTGTCCCTGTGAGACTCTGTTGCTAGACTTAGAGCTACAGGAAACAATGATTCTATTATGCCTGAGGTGTTATGAGCTCAGTTTCTGTCATTGCAACCAAAGAAGTTATCAGTAGCCAATGTTACAATAAACCTCCCACCAGAATTAAAAGTATTAGGATGCTCAGCTTTGAACAAAAATGTCCTCACCCCAATCTTTCATTGCCCCAAAGTTCCCCCATGATATATATTTCAAATACAACTAACAGGCCACACTGAAACTCATCACTTTGGTTTTGTTTAATGATTTGGAGGCGAGCTTTCCTCGGGTCATATTTTCAGACCCAATAACAATGAGTATTCACACTTATTTTCATAAAACCTCCACAAGTCAATCCAGTGGTAGACGTGACCCAGGATCAGTCGATCATTTTTGGAGTCACAAGAAATGCCCGTTTTATTACAGAACTGATGCTTCATCAACGATTCCTTCAGAGAATGTGTATTAATATTTTAATGCAGAGAGAATGCCAAGAAGACAAAAGTCCTGTTGTAGATGCCTTGGAGTGAGAACACCATCGCCACATGAAAATGGGCTCTGGAAGTGGGCGACAGCTGTTCACGGATGAAAAGGAATCTGAAGATTCTGAGCCAGAGGGAGGTGGGTCGGCAGAGTGCTCATGTTGCCTGGCTCTGTGTGTACAGTGCTGGCATTTGTTTCTCAGAAAGATTATTCTAAATCCCCAATCCTCGATTGCATCTCTGCATTGGTAAAAGGTAAATTCATCTTTAAATACATTCAGCATTATCAGTTTAACCTTCTAGCACGATACGTGTGCTGAAGCCACATCTGTGCCTCCCCAAAGAATACTGTGTTCCTTCCGATAACGCGATAATGAGAGGTCCTGCCAGAGGGTCCCCCGAATGCCATGGGAGTGAACACCACGTTTTCTAATCCTTCCACAAGAACCAGGGGAAAGATTATGAGGATTTTCTCCAGGTTTCTTCTGCTGATAATTAACCACTGTGCAGAAAACTGGTGCCAAGTGAGCATTTTGAGAATTTTGCTTTGAAATGAAATGTAATTTGCAAAGGTGCTCATGAGAAATCGGCGATGCTTGTGTCTATACACCGCACTGTATGTAATGTCAGAATTATAGAAGAAGGAGAATATAATCACACTGCTCTACTGTGTGTGTGTGTGTGTATGTGTGTGTGTGTGTGTGTGTGTGTGTGAATGTGTTTTAAAACTGGAGTGAGAAGAGCTACTTTTTTAAAAAATGAAATTGTCTAAAGTTTAAAAATCACAACGGCAAAACTCCTATATAGACAAGACCATAACATGCCTGGGAAACACACAGCCTATTTTCAGCAATGTAAATAGTACTTAGGAATCTGTGTGTATTGCTTAGCTGTGAAAATACTGTGGGCATATTTTAATTCTGTAATAAACATCTTCACAGGAGAGGGTTTCTCAATAAAGGGCAATTTTCTCTCTCTTCTGAAGACCAGAATCCAAACACATCACTGGAACCAGGTAGACATCTTTCACGTTCTCAATAAACTTGGGGATTTTCCCAGAAAAGTAAAAATAAACACGCGAATCAGGTGCTCAGTAACTTCCCTAATGGAAATGTTGGCTGTACCTCTTAAGAACGAGTTTCTTCAACATTCCTCCAGATGTTTTGATACCTGTTTGAGCGCAGCTAAGCTCCTGCCTGCTTTCCTAGTAAAAGGGTGTTTTTCATGGAGTTCAGCATGAAGCAGTTGCTATTCTCAACACCTCCACTTCTCCTGCATTGCATGATATCTAAAAATATTTGAAGCTCCTTTTTGTATCTTGAATATGTCTTTTTTTAAAAATTGAGTCTCTGAGTGCATTTCTGGGACAGAGAACTGTGGAACCTTTTTTTCTTGTTACTGGCTTTCTGAAAATGATTGTATCTGTGGAGAATCTGAAACCAGGAAAGGAGAAATTCTTTTGGAGCCTTAAATGAGGTCCTTGATTATAACAAGTTACACAGAATCTGCTGATGTTTCAGTTTGGGGCTGTGACTTAGCCCCTGAGCTACTGGGGTGATAATTGGCCTTAGCCTTCACCTTGGAATCAAGACTTCAGTTTCCAAAATCTGGCTCTGGTCTTCCCCATAGAGAGACAAGAACCTCTTCGTAATGAAAATTGCTGCCTTCCCAGTGGCCCCTGGGGTGAACCTCTCAACCCATCCACATATCCCCTCATGGGTGAGAGCTGACCTGAGGGCAAAGGACCAATTCCCCAGAGAAACCTTGGTTGTCCTCTGATGCATCTCCCCTCTCTCTACTCAGAGTTCACATTTAACTGCAAATCAGAGTCAGCAAATGGCACTGAGCATCTGGATCCAGCAAAGCCTGAAGCCCAGATCTTCCTCTGCATTTTCTGTCTGTCAAACCTATAATCTCTCTGTGCTGTGCCTAAGTGGATTTGAAGTCTGGTCCCCATCACCTGTACCTTTAAAGAACTGGCTATTCAGCGCTTCTCAAACTTGAGCAGGCCCCGGGGTCACCTGGGGGCCTTACCTAAACACAGATTGTTGGGCTCCACACCCTGTGCTTCTGATTCTGCAGATCTAGGATTGGACCTGAGAATATGCATTTCTACCAAGCTCCCAGATAACGCTGATACTCTGGTGTGAGGGTCACACTGAGAAACACTGCCTCGATTCAGCCTATGCCCTCTGACTATTGTGAGAATCACAGGAGCAAGGGCCTAAATTGTCTGTGAGGTGTAACAGGTCACCACAAATGCAGCAACTTGAAGCAGCCAGCACTTATTATCTCATGGCCCATTTTCATAGGCAAGAGTCAGCTTCCAGCAGAGCTGGATCTCCCGCTCAAGGCCTCCCAGGGCTGCACTGAGGTGTTGGTTGGGCTGTGTTCCCCTCTGGAGCTAGGTCCTCTTCCCAGTTCACATGGCTGTGGGTGAGATTCGGTTTTTTCCATCTATAGGACCGAGGTCTCTGTTTCCCTGCTGTCTGTTGACTGGGAACAGTCCTCAAGTCTTAGAGGTGTCAGCTTCTCATGGACCCTCTTACGGCTTGGCAACTTCTCCACAGCAAGCTGGAGACCTCCCAGCACAGTCGGTGAAGACAGAGTCCCTGTGCAGTGCAATGTGATTGACTGACACAGGACCCAGGGACCCCTAAGTTGGGGTCTGGCCCAAAAAGCTATGAGAATTCTTGGTTTCCTGCAAGAAAGAATTCGAGTGAGACCCTGGAGCAAACCGAAAGCAAATTTGTTATGAAGTGGAGCAGAGAACAGACTCCTCCATAGCCAGGCAGCCCTGTACGTGGTTGGGGTTTTATTTTTATAGGTATTTCTTGATTTTATATTAAGCAGGGGGTGGGATATTCATGAAGTTCTTGGGAAAGGGGTGGAGATTTTTAAGCACCTAGCCTCCTCCCAGTTTTTTACTATAAATAGGCAAAGTCATGGCTGATGGGTGTGTCCTCTGGCATGCTGATGTATTATCATGAGCATGTAATGGGACAAGATGGGCAGTAGGCACAGTGGTTACCATCTTGGGTCTTGCTGGCTCTAACTGGTTCTTAACCACATCCGTTTCCCGCTCCCACCACCATGGAATCTCAGAAAGCCAGACTATTCACATGTCTAGAAAAACTGTCTCAATCTCCTGTCCTAAGAAATTAACCTTATTGTTTATCCCAGAATACGTGTCCTGCAGAACTCCTGTCTCATGTGGAACACCCTGACTCCTGTGCCGTGTTGTATTGGTTGGACGTGACTCAGGGGTTCCACCCACGTCATGTTCAAGGTGAGGGAAGATTACACAAGGGGGAGACTCCCTGGGGTCATCTTAGGATTCTGCTTGCCCTGGAGATTCTATGGCAGGTTCTTGGGGTACTCACAGGATCATGTGATAATGTCAGTTCATGTCAGGTGCTACTAATATTAATTCAGATGGTGATTAAGTTATTCTGAGGGTTCGATACCCAGGAAAGCGATGGGGAAGCACGGGGGAGAGCCAATCCCATGTTTATGTCTGTGTACATGGGGCGCAACCCTGAATGTTTCTGCTTGCAGACAAGGAGCTCAGCGGCACCACCCATAGAAAAGCAGAGAGTCAGAGTTGACTTGTTAGAGATAAAATCCAAACTCACGTTCTCAGAGCCAGGGCTGAGGCCAGGCTGCCCAGTGGCATGGTGGGCACCGTAGTGTACAAGGAAAATAAACAAGTGACAAATTTGTCAGTAATTCTTCACTGCAGGCAAAGTGCAAATGCCTGGTAAGAAAAGTGCATGTGGTGGGGGAAAAAAAGGTGAATATGAAGCAATCTCTTTCTCTTCTATTTCCCCATTCTTCATAAGCAAGGCCCCAGAAATTATTAATCTGCAACAAGCCAGAAAAGTTTCCAGTCTCCTGATATGTATGAAGCCACAGGGAACTGAAGCCACTATCCCTACCCTCTTTCCTCTGCATTTACTAAAATACTGAGAGTTGTTTGTTACTTTCCTGAAGGAGGGAGTGGGTTAAGAAGTGTCTCTAGGTATGGGCTCCCATAGAGGACACAGCTGATTTCCAAAGGTGAGATGTGCATTTGATGAACCCCAACATTCAGATGTGGTTTCTTCACTTGCAATTTCCCAAGTGAAGCTGCCTTAGTTATGGCCACGTTGGCAAATTAGAACGTTCTCTCACATCCGTTCTCATTATTCCTAGTATTTCAAACCTCGTTGGAGACTATTGAAAGTGACCAAGAATCTTGCTAATGAGCTGACCCAAGAAAACCTCTCGTTGTGAGTTGGCTTCAGGGCCTTAGAAAAGTTTTGACATCCTCAAGTTTTCTGAGAGCTCTCAGATTTCCATCTGACTGTTATTCTTACTCGATTTTGTGGGTGGGTGAATACGGAATGACGTTAATACTCCATATACCTACATCTATCCTTCTATCCATCCACCCACTTAATCTAATCTATCATCTATATGACTTTTCACCTCATAAAACATGTTGCTACTGTATAAAGATCTTAGTGAGAAATTTTCTCCTTAGTGGGGAGATTTTATCTTTTAACTAATATTATTCACAAGCTCACCCCTTCTGGGCAAAAGGCTATGTTTGCTCACAAAATTCATACTCAACAATGCTGTGAATTTGTTTAAACAATTCAATCCTATAAGTGCAGGGTTTTTGCTTCTTTGCCATTCATTGTATTTTTCTTCAAAATGCTCTGTGCCATCTGTGTCTACATATTCATTTGTGTAACCCAATAATGATAGTGAACACATGCATTCCATTTTTGTATCATGGTGGTTGATTTAAGTAATAGAGTTTCAGGAATAGGATGGCTCCGCTCAAGGAACCTCCAGCTCGATGCTCATGTAGTTGACTCTGTTATTTCTCCATAAACTTGTCAGTGAGGAGGAAGGGCTGAGAGCATGAATGCTGGTTTCAGGAGACCATGGATGATCTTAGGAAAGGCACTTGGCCTCAATAGGACTCCTTTATCCATTAAGTGGAGCTGAAAGTGGCCCCTCACACTCAGGGCACATGGACATTGTTAACCGCCAAGCTGCAACTCACAACGATGGGCTCATGCAATGAGCACCTCATGCTGCTGTGATCAGAACCCCTTGACTCATGATGCCATACACTGCTGGGTGCCTTCTTACATCATGTCACCCCCTTCTTAGTTCAGAAAACCCCTTCCTGTTCAGGCAACTACATGCTGAAGGAGAGTGGGCCCTGCTACCCAAGCATTCCCATCTAAGCATCATTCCCACTTGCCACTTGTGAGGGGTGAGCATGTGACCACTTCTGACACATGAGGAAAGACAGCTGGGAAGGCTCAGGTGTCCCCTCCCTGATGGAAAAAGGGATGGAGAAGCTGCTTCTTCCTCCTTTATGTCTGGAATATGGTTCTGGGTGGATGGGACATTTGAAGCTGTGCAAACACAGGGCAGCAAGCCCCAGGACTATTAATCACATGGAAGAGGAGGAATAGAGGAGAAGCCTGAGTCCTTGATGGGCCACCGCATCATGCCTATGATGCTCTCCAAACTCTTTGTTATGGGAGATTCTGTTTCTTGCAACTGGATATATACTAACAGAATCACACAGCTATGCCTTTGTTCTCTAACCTGGTACTATTCCGCTTCTACTAGTATTATCCCCTCCATCTCCTGGAAATACTTCTATGTTCAGAGCCCAAGAAATATGACTGAGATCCCTTCAGAGCTGGCCCCTCTCCATCCGCAGCAACCAGGATCCAAGAGGCTGAAAGCGAGAGCCTAGAAGGAGAGTGTAAATTAAGAAAACTCAGCTTCCCAGTTTCTCCAGGCAGTGCTTTCTCCCTCTTGAGCTCTCTGAGTCTTTCAAATGTTTGCCTTGGCTCTTAATGAAGTCCTTACTTGGGCAAATTGCCTAGAGGATTCAGTTGAAAACTTGACCCAAGAAACTTCCTTAATTAGAAATAATGTAATTAATAACTAGGCTTATATAGGCTAATAATTCAACTCTGGCTTAAAATGAAACTTTTCAAGACTCGGGGGAAAGGGTTATTTTTTGTTTGCCTATAAAGATGAGTGCATCTTCTCACTTCTAAAAAACAGATTGCTGAAGGTAACTAACTCTAGGACCAGTACATTAGGGTACTTAATAAATGTTTGATAACTTAATAAACAATAAGTTTGACACATTTTAAGAATTTAGGAAGCAATGAATACAAAAAGGAAGACATTAGGGTATCCTGACTTGGGAGCTGGGGGAGGTGGTATTGGGGTTTCAGAGAGGCTTCTCCAATATCGACCCATTGTTCTGGCATAGGAGGGTGTCAGAAATAGAGAACAACTGGAACAAAGTCAAAGTGACAAGGGTATTTATGGTCATAGAGAGGAGCAGGATGGCTAAGCAAGTGGACCCTGATTCCCTGAGAGAGTTGTGAGTTCAGATTCGATCATTAGAGGGGAAGCCAAGTTGCATCTTTTCACAGTGGTTCCTGAAGGGCACTCCATCGACCTCCAGGGGAACTCCTGTCTCTTTTGAGGTTTCCATGAAGCCACAACTATTTTCACAACCATTCTATGGCATTATTTGCCTTTCCACTGGGTTGTCATTTGCATGAATGATGCAGAAACAATTGTGGGACAACGTGTTGGTGTCATCACAAGGGTAGGAGACGGGGCACTGAATAGTGCAAAGAATCATGGTCTCCATCACCCCACACACTTCAGGAAAGTCAAACAGTACTCATTGTTCTTCAGAGTTGAATCATAGAAGCAGTAAAAATATCCATTGCATTAACTCTTGCCCTCTGAGTGTTCTGTGAGAAAACACTTAGGCTCTGCTCTCCAGAGTTTGAAGGCTCCTGAGAAAATGCTCGGGGCACCTGTCTGAGCTGTGAGCCGAATAGTCCTCCTTCTCAGGAAACAGCATGTTTACTTGAAAGAGTGACTGAAGATAAATATAGCTATTCGGACTTGGGTGTTTTGGAGATATCCTCCCAAAGTGAGTTGGGTCAAATCTCCTGTGCAGAAGAATTTCAAGTAATGTGCACAAGTGCCCCTGCCTCAGGAGGGGCACAACTCCCACTATTGCAATGTGGACTGTGCGAGGAGAAGTGCATCCAGAAAGCACAGCATGAAAAGGGCAGAAGGAAGGTGGAGAAAGTGATGAAAATGACTTTGGTCAGGTGGTCAAGGTCAACATCAACAGTTGACATGATGTACCCTGCACAAGGTGGGAGCTATGGTGCTTTATCTTTGTGGTCTTCCTCCCCCGATTCCAAGTTCCAGTCTAATCACAGGAAAAAAAATCAGACAGAAGGCAGTTGAGGGACAGTCTATAAAATTCCGGATCAGTACTTCTCAAAACTGTCAAGTTCATCAGAAATAAGGGAAATCTGAGACACTGTCCCAACCAAGAGGTTAAGAAGAGATGGCAGCTAAATACAATGTGAATGGGAGTCTGGGACAGAAAAGGGACATTAGATATCTGATTAAAGTATGGACTTAATAACCACGTATTGACATGAGCTCCTTAATAGTAACAGATGTACCATGCCAATGTAAGATAGTAACACCAGCAAAAATGGGAACTGGGGTCTATGGGGACTCTGCACTCTCCACAACTTTTCTATAAATATAAATCTCTGCTAACAAAAAAAAATTTATTAAAAAATATACACTGAGACTGTCACTCCAATTTTGTTGCCAGTGACAAAATTGGAGCTTCTAAGTTCAAATTAAAATTTTGGAAAAAAAATTAAAAATTTGTGTCTACACTCATAGACTTGGCAGTCTCCCTAAACTTAAAGATTTTTCTAATGAGATATTGTGATATTAACAAATATCATTTTTATATTGTATAATGGAAAATCTGTATAACATAGTGAATGTTTGTTTTCCAAATGACCAACATGATGTTACCAAAGTGTGCATATGGAAATAATTCCTTTAAAGTTTACTCTAGGCCATTGAATTTTAATTTAAAAGAATATGAAAAGTTCATTGATGCAACTTTAGGCTTGCATGGTGTTTAACCTTTAAAAAATGACTGCCATTAAGTTTTGATGCAGTAGCAAGAAAAGAGCATCCATAATGAACTGAAGAGATTAGAAAAGATTTTAAAAATCCATCTCCCTTTTCCAATTGTGTATGCATGTGAAGATGTGATTTTCTTTTTTTTTTCCATATATTTCCACCCAAGCAATTTATCACAACAAACTGAAGGTAGAAGCAGATGCAAGGACCCAACTCAGCATCTTTGGATGGTTTGATCTCCCCAACAAAACTGTATCCCCAATCTCCCTTCAGAGTAAACTTCAGGATAGATTCAGATTTATTCTCACGTTTATAATTAATTCCACTCTACTGGAATTGCTCATTGATGCAATGAGATGATTAATATATCTGACTCTTATATAAGGCAGCTAGACTTGAATTTTGAGACAGCCAATTATGAGCCCTGCATTGCTGTTCAAATTACTTAAGCTTTCTCAGCCTCAGTTTCCTTATTTGTAAAAAGCAGAAGATCACAGGGTGAACCACAAAGTCTCATCCCAAATTTTATGTAGGATAAAGTCCATAAGTAAATATATGCTTACATATATGTTGCATACACAGTATTGTTACAAGTATTTATTAAGGAAAAAAAAACTTGGAATTATCATTTGGAGGGTGGGTGCCTTGTAGAACAGGCTTCCTCCATGAAGCAAATGTTTTAGGAACCCATCGGCATCAGTGTACCGGCTAGCATTGTTGTGAGAGGCTGCATTGTTTCAGTGAATTTTCTTTTGGAGATTCTTTCAATGCATTTGCCCATTTCATGATGAGTGATTTATGAGTGTACCTGTCCACACCACATTGAGTGTTCAGCAGTTTTTGACCAAAAATGGCATGGCCTCCATGCCGCACCTTCCCTTTTCACCCAATCTTGCCCCAAGTGATTTTTTTTAGTTTGTTTCCCTGAATGAAAAAGTCCTTAAAGGGAAGAGTTTTGTTGATGTGGGAGAGGTGAAACAAAAAATGGTAGATGCACTGAAAGACATCAATACTGATGAGTTCAAAAACTGTTTTGAGTAGAGGAAAAAGTATTTCAATAGGTGTAGTGTATCAAACAAAGAGTATCCTGAAGGTGTTTAACATTTAAACATGTATGAATACACAATTTTTAATAAATAAATTCTTTTGGGGGGATACCCCCATATATAGCTATTTTATGTGCATATATATACTTATATATGTATGGTATATACAATGTAGTTGCATTCATTTATGTATTTGTTTGTGTGAATATATGTTTGCTATGTGTCTGTGTCCATATATGACATGTTTGCATTCGTATGCCTGTTATTTCTATTTCTGTGCCATTTCACTATGAGGTCTGGCCAATGGAGCGTTGTCTTGGGTGCCCGGTACACAGCTTGACTCAAAGTGAGTCTTCAGTAAGTGGTAACTTGAGTTACATTGAAGGTAGAGTTCTGCTAAACACACACACACACACACGCACACACAAACATACACACACACACAACGTGTCACTGACAACAAATACTGTCAGCTATTTTTCTTGAAGTGACAGGTTCACTTAGCTTGTATTTTTAAATACACTTTTAATTTTATTTTAGCAGAGATTTAGATTTGCAGAAAAACTGTGAAGAGGGCAGAGTCCCTCTATACCCTTGTTCTTTCCTTTCTACAGGAACTTTTAGAAAAAGTTTTATTGAAATATAGTTAACATACAGAAATTTGCACGTATTTAATGTGTGCACTTTCATAAGTTGGAACATATGTATACACCTGTGGTATCATCACAAAATCAATGTGCGAAATACTTCTGTTATCTCTCAAACTTTCCTTTTGTTCTTTTATGGGATTTTTTTTCAGTCGTGAGAACACTGAACGTGAGATATGTTCTTCTAACATACCCTAACATGCACAGTGCAGCGTCGGTAATTGCAGGTATGTGTGATGTAGCTGATCCTCAGAACTCATGCTTCTTGCTTAATTGGTACTTTATACTCATTGAGCGAGCGATGATTCGCCACTTCCCTGTCCCCAGCCCCCACAGCAGAAATGAACCCAGAAGATGTTATGCTGAGTGAAGTAAGTTGAATGCAGATCCCACTCACATGTATCGTCCATAGCAGTCGAACTCCTAGAAACAGAGAGGAGGTTGATGGTTTGTCTGTGATTTCTGTGGTCACTACTCCCTGCTCCAGGATTACTGAGTAGCAGGCAGAGTAGTGCAGGACAAAAGTCACCTCTGGAAGAAGTGGCCATGGAGAGGAAGCAGGACAGAAAGAGGAGACAGAAGAGCGGCACTTTTGGGAGGGTGATGTCCTGCAGGGCAAACAAGTCCAGGGCTGTGGCCCTGATTCACTTCTACTGTGGGCTGTCAGTTCAACTATATCCAGGGCTGTGACCCCCAATTTGGACTGTGTATTCAATCACAGGGTGGTGTGAAAAAAATAAAACTCAAAGCTCCTCAGGTTGACCAGGAGCTGTAGACATAGGCATGGCACGTTTTTGTGCACCTGTGTACACGTGTGCTGCTGTGTGTCCTGTGAGCTTGCCTGCGCCAGCTCACCTATCCTTGCCCTCTGAACTGGGGTACTTTGCAAAGAACATGGGAGTGCGGTCATGACTGGCCCAGAGCCTACCACATACACGGCATAGACTTGGAAAATCATGTCACCTCCCTTCAATCAAATAAAGAGACTAGACCTATAGCTCCTGATATCCCTTATGATCCTGAGATGTCAAGATTCATGGTGTCTCTTTCCTCCTTCAAATAAAAACAAATATGGACTTAGGAATGGAGAGAATTTATCTGAAAGGACTATTGCCATGAGAGAAGGGTCTGTTGCCATCTGGGGTCACCCTGACCATGAGGCCTGCTAGCATCTCAGCATCTGGCAGAAGAGGATTTTCCTTTCATAGGGAGGAAAAGGAAGGGCTCATAGACACATATCTTTGTAGAAGTAAGCCTGTGTGCTCTGTCTGGTTATTCACCTCAGCTTTTATGAGACAAATGTGGGAATCTGAAGGGTCTATGTCTGACCCAGTCGTGGACATACAAAGAGGGGATGTTAAGTCATATCACAGTAAGACATTTCTTGCTCCTCAAGGGGAGGGGCGCTTTTTTTAATGGTTGCTGTTTTCTAGGAGCTTAAGTAAAGCTTAACATTGTTGCCTCAAAGTCAAAATCCTTTCTGAACTCTGTCTTGTAGGGACTTCTAGAGAGGTGACTTAGCAGCTGTCCTGCGCTCTGAAAATCCCCAGAGAGACCTCAGTGTTGCACTTTCTGCTCTGGAGGCCAAATGAGGTATTCCCTTGGAGAGTTGCACTTTGCTGTCAGTTCTGGAAAATCCTACTAGAGTTTCCCAGTCAAGGGTAGGTCTTGCTTATCTCAAGTTACAGCAAGTCTGAAGTCAGGCAGCCTTGGGCTGGTGGAGTTGGGTCTATGACATTACCAAGACAGGATCCTTGAACTGTCCTTCTTTTCCCTCCTGGGTTCTGCCTCCACCCTCATTCCAGGCAGGAGAAAGCACTGTCATTTTATTACAGAGGGGACTTTCTTCCTAAAGACTCTGAACAAAACTCATCAGCAAGAATCATGTCACATAGTTACTCCTAGCTGTGTGGGTTTCTGGAAAGCCAAATTTAGCTTAAAAGTGGCCCATTTCATTGTAGAATGTCTTAAATACTGAAGCCCTTTCTTTAATATTTAGTGAGTTTACTCTACCAATCTCTATTTATCTTAATACAAAAATACTATTTTAAGTGCTTATCAATTAAATAAGCTTTGCTCCCCTTCAGTCACTGGACTAAAATAGAGTGTAGGCCTCATCCATTTGGTGACCTTGAGTACAACCAGGCCCAAGCCAAGCCCCCTTGGAGAACAGCTTCTGTGGATCCTCCCAGGGTGTGAGAGATAACGATCATTTTACAAACTCATGTTTAATTAGGTTCTGCGGAGTTGAAAACATGGAACTTGGGAGATCTGCATTTAGAAACACTATGGATTTTCAGTTCAGAACAAACACATGTTGAGAGAAAATAGGTTAAAATACAGTCATGGCTAAAATTGCCCTAAGAGAGATATTGATTATTGTTTGGTACATCAAATATTAACAAAATTGCCAGAAATCTCAGGATTTTCAAAACAAAACTTATGATTGAAATGAACACCTCTGGCCCTCTGAGTCCCTGCAGGCTGGGGAGCCAGCTCAAGTCTGAAGGGTAGTGGAGGGTCCTGCCATCTTACTGGTGTGGGTAAGACCTATTCTTTCTTGTATGATGACAGTTACCCTTTGTTTTCTCAGTGGTGGGGAGAAATCAAAGGACATTGCTCTGATCCCCCGGAGAACTTTTCCCCGGGCACATTCATGCATTTACTCAGTCAGTAATGACCACATTCCTTCTTTGCATCAGGCGTTCTCTCAGGAACCTGGCAAACTTGAGAGATGGAGCCCCTGTCTTCCTGCATCCTAAGTGAGGTCATATGAAGAAATAAAGATACCATAAGTTTATTTCAGAGAGGGAGAGATGCTGAGAATCAGGCAAACCCTGGTGATCACTCCCTTGGAGAGTGAGTTTGGAGGTCACCATCAGCTGGGTTGGTCAAGGAGGACTTCTCTGAGTAAATGGTATTTAAACTGGATCCAACTCTGGAAAGGGAAAGGGCATTTCATTTCAGAAAGACAGAGCAGCACATGCTAATGTCCTAAGGCACTAAAGACATGGTGTGTTGAAGAAAGTTCTGCAAGTATGCTTGGGCCAGAGTGAATGAGAAGAGCTTTGATGGCAGGAGATGAGGCTGGTGAGAAAGACAGGACCATGTTATATGGGGCTCTGCAAGCCATGGTGACAGTCTATGCCTTGCTTCTTAGAATGTCGCTCTGTGAAATTTTATCGGTTAGCCCACAATCTATCCTCTGAAGTCACACAGAGCTGTCTTCTTTTGCATCACAGTTCTTCAAGTCAATGAACATGAGTCCCTATCAATGAGCTGCTTTCCTCCCAGTGTAACCTTTTCAGTCCTCTCCATGTCTCCTGCTAGTGCCCTGAGAGTCTCCAGGCCCTGGTCACTCCCTCCCACCTGGGAACCCCGAACAGGCAACATGACCATGACCCCAGTCGCAGAGCCAGAGGGAGCTCTCTGGACATGTGCCCCACTCCCAGTACCTGCCCAGTCCCCAAGATCCTTGCCCCATCTGGTACCCACGACCAGCACTCTTCTAGAGACTCTCATCTGTTGGATTCCTGTCTATACCGATGGGTAAAGGCTTCAGAGGATGCTGAGAACCTTAGGCTTTGTTCATGCTGAACATTCAGTTTTTCCCAGTTATTCTCATCCTTTGTAATTCTACTTGACTCAAAAAGAACAAAACACATAAAAAAAATCACTGCAATAAAAACAGAGTGAAGAAAAAATACATGTGCATGCAAGCCACAGAGAGCTGGTTTAGTGCGCCTTCCATCCAGAAAGAGTTCAGGTAAGATCCCACTTGCTCTAAACTAGGTCAGTCTTCGCTTTGCTCTTTCCTGCTTAATAGGTGCTTGCTTGTGGCTTCTCCTAGTGTCTGTAATGAGAAATGTGTCCCAGTGTAATTACAAAGATAAAAGTTCAGTGAGTACAGGCAGGGAGAGCAGACTTAGAATAACCATGTCGCTCAGGGCCACTCTCCCTGCTTGGCCCTGAGTGCCCAGCGGAACTGAAGGCGTGGAATGAGGTCTGGAGTGTTCTTGTTAGTGAAGCCAAAGACGGCTTTTCCCCCATATAGTTGAAGTTCCTTTCATGATATAAAATGATTTTGCACTCATTGTGATTGCTGGCGTCAGCACAAGAGCTGTAGGCCATTTTACCTGGACAGTAAAAGCTCTAGATGAGAAGGATCTGCCTCCTACAGGCCAAGGCATCCATACAAACTTCAGTCCACCCATCAGACTGTTCACCCATTCATCTACTAATCCATTCACCCAGTCACCTACCCACTTATCCATCCATCATCTATCCATCCATTATTCATCCACCCGTCATTCATATACTTATTTATTCATCTAGCCATCCATTTGTTCATTCATCCATTCATTCAAGAACACATCTATCTATGCAACTATGTATTGTGCATGCATGCATCCATTCATTTGGCCATCCATCCAAAAATCCACACATCCTCCATTTCTTTCTCTCTCTTTTCTTTCTTTCTCCCTCCCTTCTCTCCCGCCTCCTTCTTTCTCCTCTTCATCTGTCTTTCCATTCCTTCATCTATCCATCTCTCAATCTTTTCTTCCTTTCCTTCCTTCCTCTCTCCCTTCCTTTCTCCTAGCCAGCATCTATGCTTACTATGTCTCAGACTTGTTCTGGATACTGGGGAGTCAGTGATGAGCTCAACTGCTAAAATCTCACCTTCATGGGCTTCCATTCTAGTTGGAGAAGACAAAAAAAATATGAGTAAACTAAAAACAAAGTGATCTTGGGAAGTGGCTAGTGTATAAAGTAAAGCAGTGTGCTGTGCTACAGCACAGGGGTGAAGGGCATCTGGTCGGGCACCATGGCAGCCATGCCCTCCATCCTGGTCTGGAGTCTGTCATGGGTGCCAGAGACAAGCCCTTTGGGAGATGCACCAGCTCTTGCAAAGGCCAGGCTCAGGAAGGATCGAGGCATCCTTGAGGAACAGAAAGGAGGCCTGTGAGTGAGGGTAGGGATGCAGATGTGGCAATCAGCCCTGCAGAAGAACAAGTCGGAACACAGACATGTTAGTTTATATGATTGGTTTCAATCAGGAATGTGTGGGATGTGGCCTGTGTGGCCCTGCTCAGGGCCTCACTGGCACATCATGTACTCACTTACTTACATCCCGTGTCTCTGAATCATCAAGATCCAATGTCAACCAGCCAGTAAAAGTGGAGAGGTATGGGCACTCTATAGTCATTCATTCAATCATCCATTCTATAAATACATACTGAATGATTACCAAGGGTGGGACTGACTCCCCCCTGCTCTAAGCCTTTGTTTCTCCCTTGAGGGAGATTGGGCCTCCACAGGCTCTTCTGGCCTACCCCTTTCCAGTAAGGAGAGGGAACCACCAAGGTCTCTGCAGGAGGGGCAGGAGTTTTACCAAGGATGTCCTTGAAGCCACCCACTGGGTTCCTGTGTGTGGCTTCCCTAAGATGTGTCTTAGGTTCCCTTCTCCCACCTGACTAGACAGCCCAGGTGTGCTATGTTAGTGGGGCAACCTGTGGCCAAGCTCAACCATGTGGCTCAGGGATTTGAGTAGACATGGTGGGCACAGGGATAACATAGATCCTTGCTATCACTGACTGAGCCCACCATGCGGGTCTGGCAGGAGACCCCATGCAGTACTCGTTTTGGGTGGATCGTTTCAGCACATTTAAGGGATAGGTGCCACAGTCCACATTTTACAGAAAAACGCTCAGGAGAGTTAAGTTCTTGTCCAGCATTCCTCTGGAACAAGTCAGAGGGTCAGGAGCAAAATCCAGAGAGTCCTGATCAAGCTGGGAATCAAAGCACTCGACGGCCTTCCCCGCGGGGCTGAGTGAGGACCCAGAGAGAGGGATCTCGGTGACCCCCGGGGTTGGTTTCGGACTCTCTCATTGGCCATCTCTAAAGAACAGGCCACAGAGATTGCTTCTCATTGGGCTTGTCAGCCTGGGAGACACTGAAGACCTTTGCATCACGTCTCCATGGATACTGCCCCCACCCCCTGCAGGTAGAAATATTTTCTGTGTGCTGCTTGGAAAACAGTAATTCGACTATATCAGTTGATTGCTTTAATGACAAAACTGTTTTGTATTATTAGAAAGGAGAGAAAATCTAAAAACAGCAGCAACAGCCACAACAAAATACCCCAAACCAACATGATCCGAGGTATCATAGGAACTTGCTTTTTGTTTTGTGCATTTCTATCTTCAGGAAGTGCTGTGGTGAGGTACTGTGGTGGGGCACCATCCCAAGCACTGACTTCCAGGAAAAGTGCAGTATCAGGGATGGATGTGAACTGCCATCCCCACTCCTGTGGGACAAGAGGCAGAAGGCCCCAGCCATGCACTTCTCTCCCTCTGGATCGGAGACCAGCAATCCTTGAGGGCCAGCTCAGACAGGGTCTCATCCTGGGAGGGCGCCCAACCCAGCTGGATAGTCTGGATGGTGACGCAGGGGCAGTCAGGGAACCGTTCAGAGAACCTGTCACACCCACCTTCTGTGAGTATCCTGAGTAAAAGATGACAGAGTGGGAGATTTAAAGTGGCTCGGCAAGGGGCTGGTCTGGGTGTCTCCACACTGTGTTCCCAGGGACATGGTAGTGGCTCTGGACCGGCCCATAGCATCACAGGAAGCCAAGGCAGGTAGTTTCAAATCTCGACTAAAATCAGATCTGCTGGCATAAATATTTATATATTTATATAATATACATTTCCCCCTTAAGATATAATTTAGATACAATAAAACGCAACCGTTTTAAGATGCAGTTCTGTGAGTTTTGACAAATGTGTACAGTCATGTAACCACCACCACAATCAAGATACAGAACTTTCCATCCCCCGCCAGCCCCTAGCAAGCACCGATCTATTTTCTGTCACTCTGCCTTCCCTGCAGTGTCATATACATGAATGGTACTGTTGCAGTGTTTTGAGTCTGGCTTCCTTCAAGTCACATAATGCGTTTGAGATGCATACATGTTGAATCAAGAGTTCCTTCCTTTTCTTGCTAATGTTTACTGCATGCCACCAGTTTATCTATCAGTTCCCCAATTAAGAGACGTTTGGGTGATTTCCAATTTTTGGTGATTTTTAATAAGGCTCCTAGACGTATTTGCATGCAGCTTCTCGTTTGAATAAAGATTTTCATCTTCATTATGGTGAAGCTCCAGGGGTGAGTTTGCTGGTGGTGTGGTAGGTTTGACTTCATAAGAAGCTCTTAATTGTCTTCCAGAGCAGCTATGCCACGAAGTGTCACACAATACATCACTGATGAATGCGTGTTCTTGTGTCTCCTCCTCTCCGGCATTTGGTGTTGATGGCCTTATTATTATTTTTTTAAAATATAGCCATTCTAGTAGGTTGTAATAGTACTAGTAATTTGCACTTCCTAGTGACTAATGATGTTGAACATCTTTCCTTCTGCTTTTTTTATTTGTAGATATCCTTTGTCGAAGTGTCCAAATTTTTGTTTTTCTGACTTTCGTTTGTCTTACATATTAAAGCACCTCTTAAGGTTTCACTGAAGAAAAAGAGAGAGTACAAAAAAATTACACAGTCTGATAAAACAGGTAGAAACACAAACTTCCAATGCTACATCTAGTGCTTTGCCCAAAGTTGGAAGACTCTGTTCAGCTTATTTTAGGATAGTAACAGTGGTGTACCAGGTAGCGGCCAAGACAAAGGTTCTGATGGCAGCCACTCCACTCCTCTTCCCGTGCTAGACTTAAAGCAAGAGTTGGTAACCAGTCACTGACATTTGGGCATGAGTCCTAATTACATCACTTGATTTCAAGCACTTTAAGTTACAAACAATGAACAGCTAATGTAATTCTTTTTTTTTTTTTTTGAGTTGGAGTCTCACTCTGTCGCTCAGACTGGAGTGCAGTGGCTGCTCCAAGCCACCGCAGCCTCGACCTGCTGGGCTCCGGTGATCCTTCCGCCTCAGCCTTCCAAGTAGCCGGAACTACAGGCACGTGTTGCCACTCCTGGCTGATTTTTTTGATTTATTGTAGAGATGAGGTCTCACTAAGTTGCCCAGGCGGGTCTCGAACCCGCGGGCTCAGGGTATCCACTCATTTCAGCCTCCCAAGGCGTGGAATTACAGGCTGAGCCACCAAGCCCGGCTGATTTTAATTATTAATAAACACTTGTTTGATGTATCTAAAATGCCATCCATGCCCACTTGCTTCGAAAACCAAGATCGATGTATTGAAGGAGAGAATTGAAAACCAAACTCTGACACTGTTGAAAACAGACACAAAAAAGAAGTTCAATGGGATTCAGGTTCATGAAGGTCACAAGGGCCTACTTGGAAGAAAGGGGACTTGAGTTGGAGAATAGAAATAAGACCAGGATAGAAGTCAGGGAAGGGAAACCAGGCAGAGCAGGGAGGTCAGAGTAATGATGTGCTGTGGTATGAGATGAGAGAGACTGGGTTGGCCAGAGCAGAGGCTGATGCCAGAGGGGTGTGATTGTAGGGTGTTAGGAGCTGAAGTTAGAAAGCCAAGCTAAGGAGACGACATAGTGGCCATGTCTCATGAACATGGAGCTGGTCTTGAACTGACCAGGGTCTAGACTTTCTAAGCCCTCCATTTGTTTTGGCAACAGACTGACTGGGGTTGCCAGGGTCAGCCTGACAAACACCTGCTACATGAAGCGTTTACCTGCCAGGCTTTGTTAATAGGCAGGCATCACTTCAACACAGATATCTAATATTTCATAATGCAAACCAGCTCAAATCAAGAATTTTGAGGTGTTGGACAAGAAAAAACCTCAGTCTTATCCAATAAAGAGGATCAACATGTAACTCTTAATTGACAGAATTATTGTAGAATTTTTCCTTAATTGCATGTCTTAAGAACTACATACCACCATGTCTCAGTTAAGTCTTTTTTGCTTTATATTTTTAACACTTCTCAGTTTCCTTAAATATCTCCTACTTAGTTTCTTTTATTGAACAAGCAATCCATATATGCATTGATTAGATTGCAACAGAAGCAGAGACTCTTTCAGCTGATTGTGGGAACTAAATCCATTTGCCAAGACTAAATCCACGGTCCATCCAACGACCGAGTCTCCCAGGAATTCCTCTGTGTGGGATGACATGTGACAAGTCTGTGGCTGGATTTTTGTTCTTTAAAGCCAACGTGTCATCTATGGTTTCCTGAGCTGTATAAGTGAGAAATGTGAACAACAGGACCACGAACAAAAAGTAAAACATTGGCCCCTAGCTTTAAGTCCCTCTAGTAAAAATGTCTGCAACCCTTTCCCCGTCCTATAGCTCATACTATTGGACTGGTGATGTGTACCTTCTGCCTCAGTGGCCCTTGTTAAGATCCTTGGCTGCTACTCTGATGTTACTAGGAAGACTTAGCTTAGCTGAGTCTGTAAAGGTATAAGGAAAGGACAGTCTCAGATGACTTTAGTGACACTGGCCTGCAAGGATAGTCTTACAGTTGTATAATTAATCTGTGCTCTAGAAATTTAAAAACAGACATATAGCAGGACACTTAGATGAGAATAGTAGAGTGTAGCTACTGAAAACATGTATGGATCTTCTAAAACTTGCTCTTTCAGAGAACACATAACCTTTATGTCCATAGGAATGTCCCACTAGTTGATCAGTCACCATCATTCTGGCCTTTTCCTTGTGTGCAGAGGCCACTTCAGAGCTTCCCTTCATCCAACCCTTATAGGGTGGCTTTCATCTCAGACCCTGGTCTGAAAAGTGACTCTCCTAACTCAGCCCAAGGTTGGTGGTGAGATGTCATGTTTTTATGTTTGATTCCATATCTCTCCAGTTGACTTGGCCAAGTATTTCTAAAACACACTTTCAGTGATCTCTTAGACCAGGACTTGGAAAACCATGGTCCTTGGGCCATATGCACCCCAAACCTGCTTTTGGCAATAAAATTTTACTGGGACATAGGGGTGCCTGTTCGTTTATCTGTGACTGCAATAGCAGAGTTGCATAGTTGTGACAGAAAGTTCTGGTCAGCACAACCTAAAATCTGTATTATCAGGCTTTTTACAGAAAACGTTTGCCAACCCTGATTTAGACAGAAGTGAGCCACACCACGATGACAAGTGTTTGACTGCTGTACCCTCCATAGCCCTGTGGGTGTCAACTGTGATTGTGGGGGAAGGGTATGTAACTAGACGATCAACTTATAGAGATTCTGAGACTTATGTGTGTGTGTGTGTGGTTGGGGGTGTTGCTCCACTCCTCTCCAAGATACTCCTTCCCCCTGGGTCACTTGGGCTCTAAGAGCTTCCTGATGATTTCTCCTGGTGCATATGTCACTTGGCAGAGGCAATGGCCTTTAGCAGATTTCTGGTGGTTGAGAGGAGCTTAGGAAGAACTGGAGACCTCTTGGCCCTCTGATACCCTCCCCCCAAACTCACTCCCTTGGCTCCTGGCTTTCTCTTTATTTGCATCCTTGTGAGATTCATAATTGTGTGAAATTGAACGGAATGTGCAGTGCATTTGATTAGCTCTGCCTGCGGCTATCAATAGGTATGGGTGTGTGTGTGTGTGTGTGTGTGTGTGTGTGTGTGTGTGTGTGTACAGAGATTTTGAATTTAATGATTTTTGCAGTTAAGTCAGCTAGAGCTAGAGGGAACGTACAGTCACCAAGGTGAAGGCAGCAATTTGCTGGGCAGCGAGCTTCTGCTCCATCTCATTCGAGTGCTTGGTGATCCGGTGGCCTCCATGCAGCGATACTTAATTGGGAAAGAAAGGGGAGGTTTAGAGCAACTCATTTCTATTCCAAGGGTAGCCCTTGTTTTTATTCATTCTGGCTATTTCCTTCTTCTGTCCTTTTGAGGTGACTGAAGGGCACACCGGCAAGGAAGATACATGAACCACTATGATTATGAAACATTCCTCTGTCCAGAATCCAGGGTCCGGGTGGATTTGAGTACTGAAGAGCCAGACCAGTGTACCCCAAATCTGTCTTGTCATGAGAGCCACTTGGGTTTCAGGTGAAAAGAACATGCTCGTGGATTCTTCTGCATGTTTGGACTCAGTGGGTCTGGGGGTCTGGGTGAGCCTAGAGCGGCACTTTAGTTGGTATCTCTAGGAGAGTCTCATGACTAGGCAGGTCTGGGGAACACTGGAATTTTCCACAAG
Source organism: Carlito syrichta (assembly GCF_000164805.1). NCBI lineage: Eukaryota > Metazoa > Chordata > Mammalia > Primates > Tarsiidae > Carlito > Carlito syrichta. The sequence goes on from NW_007217394.1 coordinate 116,592, forward strand.
CGAATAATAGCACATGCACCCTCCGAGTAGGTGGTAGCACCTCTGCTTTGGGGGGGGGAGTGGCAGCTGTCTAGAGGGGCCCTTGTCCAAGGTACCCCATCTGGGATGAACCTGGGAGAAGAAGCAAAGCAAGTGCAGTCTAAGGTGTGTCCACTCACTCATTCAAGCTCTGGCAGCCATATCTGTATCTGTATCCACATCCATGTCTATACATGTATCCATCCTCGTACCCACAACCATGTACATATTGGTGTCTATATTTTATGTGCACTGAAATATAGACACAGATATGCATAGCTTTTAATTACATATAAATAATATATACTTAAATATAGACAAAGATATGCATATATATAATATTTAATTATGTATAAATAATAGACACAAATATAGACACATATATGCATAAGTGATTTTTAATTATGTATAAATAATATATATATAAATCTAGGCACACACATACAAAAATAAAATATTTAATTTCTGTTTCTGTACTTGCACCCCTATTAGTATTTCTATCTGTAGATACCTCAATGTCTATGTCTATCTCCATGTCTATATCATATCTATGTTTATATCCATATTATATGTATATACCTCTCATCACCATATCATAGCCATCTTCATATCATATCCATGTTCATATCGTATGAACATCCATATCATATCTATGTCTGTATTATATCTATATCCATATCCATATTATATCCATGTTTATATCCATATCTATGGATATCTCTATCATAACCATATTCATATCATAGCCATTTTCATATCATATTCTATCATAGCTATATTTAAATCCATATCATACCTATATCATATTGTGTATGGATATCATATTATATCCATATCATATCCATATCATGTGAATATCCATATCACATGTGTATTCTTATCATAGCCATATCCATATCATAACCATCTTCATATCATATCCTTGTTCATATTGTGTGAACATCTATATCCTATCTATGTTCATAGTATGTCTATATCCATATCTGTATTGTACTCATGTTTATATCCATATCAGATGTATATACCTATCATAACTATATCCATATCATAGCCATCTTCATATCATATCCTATCATGGCTATATTTATATCCATATCATACCTATATCATATTATATATGGATATCATACTATATCCATATCATATCCATACCCATATCATATGAATATCATGTCATATATAAACTTATATTAATATCATATGTATATTTATGTCACAGCCATCTTCATATCATATCCATGCTCATATAGTATGTATATCCATATCATATCTATATCTATATCCATATCATATCCATATCATAGCATATCTATGTTATATGATATCTATATATATATATATATGGCTATATCCATATATATATAGATATCATACTATGTCCATATCATATTTAACTATATTCATGTCATATCCATAGTATAGCTGTATTTATATCCATATCATACCTATATCTTATTATATCTATATGGATGTCATATTGTAGGGATATCATATTATATCTATATGATCCATATTATATCTATATTCATATCATATCTATCTTCATATCTACATCATATCCATTTCATATGCATGTCTATATCTGTATTTAGTTCTATACTTATCTATTTATAATTAAGCTACTATATGCCAGGCCCTGGGGATCCCCATTTGCCTGTTGGATGAAGTTCCTGACTTACTAGCTACCTAGAAGTCAGACATTTTACATTTAATGGTTCAAACAATTATCCAATCATGAACCTCTTACACGCCACAAAAGAGAAACACATGGGATCTATTCTGGGGGTATGGGGCTTGTAAAGGAAGAGTTCCAGAGAGGAGACATGACAGACACAACAGGGCAGGGGCATAGACCCCAACACAGGTACAGGGGACAGAGTCCCTCGGAAGGTCATTCTGAAGAACTCAGGGGCTTTGTGCTTTTGGAGAACTTCAAAGTTCAAGGTCACCAGAGCTCAGACAGGCTGGAGACCTGGGGAGGAAGAGTCAATCACTGGGCAAAGGTCAGGAACTCTATACCAAAGAGAGAATTTAGCAGAGAAGAAATGAGGGTGGTCAGTTTACCTGCAGAGTGGAAAACATCTGAGATAATGTCTATTTCCCAACAGTATCCAAGCTTCTCAAACCTGCAGAGCCAGTCTCTTCTTTCCTGGCTTGTGGTCTCTGTGAACTTATACGAAGGGGTCTGACAATTAAGTCTGTGAAATCATCCTAGATAAAGTGCTACCTCATTGCTGAATATCACTATGGTCACCTTCATGGTACTCCTCTTGGAAAGCCATGCACGGATGCCGTGCCTAGTCAGAGCAATTTTGGAACTCTTTTTCTGGAATGGCCGTCAGAGCCATTGTCATATTACCCTTGATGTCCTGAATATTATCAAAATGTTTCCCTTTCAATATTTCCTTTATCTTCAGGTAAAGAAAAATTAATTAGGGGCCAGATCAGGTGAGCAGGGAGGGTGATCCAATACAGTTAATTGTACAGTGATGCTAATGTAAGCCCCTGGTGGCAAGTTTGCAAACTTAGTTGTCAGACCTCAACAAATAATGACAAAGCTCTAATGGCCATTCCAGAAAAAGAGTTCCAAAATTGCTTTGATGATGGACTAGCTGCTGATGTCAGTGCACAGCTTCCCAAGGGGACTACTTCAAAAGTGACTGTAGTGATATTCAGCAGTAAGGTATAGAGCACTTTTTCTAGGATGTCTCGTGAATCTAATTGTCAGACCTCGTACATAAAATCTCTCCTCTTGTCACAATGTATCTTTCAGAATTTCAAGACCCTGACCGGGGTTGCCAAGATAGGTAAGGTTTATGGGAGGGAGAAAAACTTTCTCCTCATGGTGAAAACCATGCTGGAGCTGAGGTCCCTCTATTACCTGGATTTACGTCCCACATAAAACTGTGCTCAACATTGCCCCATTCAGGCAATTTTCAATTAAGAAAAGTCTCTCAATGAACACTTTCAGTCTGCAAAGCATATTTAACTCAGGGACTCTGTTTAAATCTGTAAATTAAATAATGACAAGGCTCTTATGACGGCACACACACACTGAGTGCTCAGAAACATCCCTCTCCTCTGCAAACTCCCGCAGTGTTCAGGGGGACCCTTGCACAGATGCAATTACCTGCTATTACAGGATGTCTTCTGAGAACTGGAGCTCAGAGGGGCTATTTGGAGGCTCTCTCTGGATGCGATAAATGGAGGATCGGTGAACCTCCTTCCCTGCATCGTATGCCTTTCTCTGCTCATTTCTTAAAGATTTTTATTTTCTTCTTGCACATTCCCAGAGCCTTCCACTTTGTGGTTGACACTAAAATTGTCTGAAAAATTATTTTTACCTTTGAGAGGAATGTAAAAGTGGGTTTGTATTGAACTCCTGGACATGTTAAAAAGGCTTCCTTGTCCTAGAATTGTGAATCTCGTGGAGATATGACTCTCACACAGTGATGAAGTCTTGGTGTAAAATCCCAGCCACTTGTTGTTACGTCTCCACAGCAGAAATGGCTTTTGAGCTAGGGTCGGGGATCACCAGTAATGCCAAGGGGATGCAACCCTCCTACCCACTGGTTTCCAAGGAGCTTATTAATATCACTTAATATGAAAGGGAGGGAGTCCTAAGGTTTCCCCCAACGTGCCCCCCCCTTCTTCTTTGAACATAAATAATCACCCTGGGCAGAAGTGGTCTGGCACCTACTGAGCAGTTGACCACCCTCCCAGCTGCCCTCCCTGACTGTCTCGTGTGAGGTCTGGGCCCGATGCTCCTGCAGCAATGCAGACAAGTGGATCAGGGCTGCAATGTGAATTTACAGCTGTGGGGTCATTGCCACCAGGAACTTGACAAGATTTGCAGGGGAAGGAGCTTATGAAGCCACTGTGTGGGTCTCAAGCAGTGTTTGGGTCAATCTCTTCCAGAAGTGAACTCTGAGTTAAAGATTTGAGGGCAGTTGGGCTATGAGGGAGAGGGAGCAGCAAGAGGTCTGGAAACTGAGACAGGAAAGGGCCGACATCAGCACAGGTGAGTAGACCAGCAGAACGGTGCTCAGTTCCCTAGGGGTACCCTAGGAACACCAAAGAATGTATCTCAGAGTTGTCTTGTGTAGAGACGAGGACCTTAGGACATTCACCCACCAGCTTTTGCCATCAGTGGCTTGTCCCCAAGGATGTTGACTTCAGGAATGGTTCAGGAACTAGACTTCCAGGAGAAGTGGGCAGAATCCCAGCAGCACCTCCTCTGCCCTTCTCTGATCCTGGTCCTTCCAGCCCATGGGTCTCTTGGGGGATCTCACAGACCCACACTCTGTGTCTTCACATCACCATTTTAGGGGTATGTAGTCCCAGCTGCTCTTGGTCACCTAGTGCTTTCTCAGTGGTGTTCTTCTTGCCCTCAAGGCAGGCTGGCACCCTCTGAAGTGCTCTGCATACACACTTGTGGTCACAGTTAGGCAACATTAGACACTGGCTTCCTTTCGTCTTTGCCCATGGATGTCAAGCTAGTCATCCACTTTCCTGTTTGTTTTTTTTCTAGTGAGAGATAACCCCACCAGATAGCCAAATCTTATTTGTAAAATCTTATAATATGTTGTCTATCTTACTCCCCCTGCCATACTCAGATGTGTGCTTACATTGTATTCAGGACAAACTGAGAAAATATACCCTGATTCCCTTAGACAGAAGAGAAACTGTGTCTTTGGGCACGGAAAGCCCACCAATGTGTGGGGAGATTAAAGTGGGAGGATTTGAATGCAGACTCTCCACAGTACTCAGTCCGTGAGCTCTCTCCGCTACACCGCAGGGACCCAGGGGCTCAGACTAAGGCTTTCCATTATGTCTGTCCCAACACTGGAATTGAAAGTCAAGGCAGGAAAGAGCCAGAAAACTGAGAATGGGAGAAACTGAAGAGCTGAATATTTAAAAAGCATCCAGATTCACCCTTGGGATTCTTTCTTCCATACCTTACTTCATTAATTTAAGGAGTATTTAAATTAATACTAGATCACCTCCTAGTGCTGGATGTTGAGCCAGGGACTGGTTACATCCTGGTGAGTGAAGCAAATGTGGTCTCTGTTCCTGTGGAGTCCAGAGTGTGTGAAGGAAAGAGTCATGAAGAGTCAGCAGGCAAGTGCCCATGAAATTACAAATTTGGGGAGAATTAAGAAGAGATCAGGGTGTGGGGACAGGGAGGCCATTGGATCAGGCTGACAAGAAGGCCTTTCTGAAAGCTTGAGGGTGTCTTTGCAGGTTGGGGAGCAACCAGTGCCGTGAAGAGCATCCCAAGTGGAAGGCTCAGCATATGCAAAGGCCCTGAGGTAGGAAAGGGGCTGGTGACAGAGACAGACAGACAGGAGAGTGTGTGGGGTGTTGAGCTGGGCCCATCCAACCACACAACTCTTGCAGAAGACAGTCACCTCTACAAGAGAGTAAGCATTGTTTAAGTCAAAATGAAGAACATGTCTTCTTAAAGTTAATTTACTGTGGTTTTATTGTAACTGAAGAAAATACACAAAAAATGGTCCATAATTGCATTTTGCTGGATGTCACAATTGAAAAAAAAGTCAAGCTAAAAAAACAGGTGAAGATGCCAAGAGTTCTCCTGGCCTAAGATGCTTCTCCCCAGATGGAACATTCACTGGGAGCATTTTAAAAAAATAGTTCCTTCTAGAAAGGTATGTCAGTCTATGTAAGTATTTACCTCCACATATTTTCCCCTTATTCCAAGGTTCATATTGCACTTGTGAATTGGAGCCCCACCTGGGAGTGTCCCACGTCAACCCCACATTCCACGGTCAAATGTGTTGTGACGTTGCCATACCCACACCAGTGCTGACTTCTCCAACCCTTCATAGACAAGCTCTTCTGCATTATTCAATGTCTCACCACCATCAATAATGCTGTGGGAACTCTCCTAGTGGACTGTTCCCTGCATAAACTCCTTCAAGGGGGTCATCAGAGCAGAGGATTTGTGTGGACGAGCATTGTAAGTGCAGCATGCTGGGCCTCTCATTCCTGGGGCCTAGAATTAGTTGTGACAAAGAAGGAGACCTAGAACTCTTGGGAAAGCAGTGGAGCAGGAGAAGAGATTGTGCAAGAGCATAGAAAAGGACTTTTGCCATCTGCCCCCCATGTCACCAGCCCTCCCCCTGATGAGTGCTGCTGGGAACTGTTTCTCCTTCCTTGGAACCAGGTCAGAGCCACACTTTCTCCATCATGATGGGCAGATTCCAGTATTTGCAGAATTGTGCACCAGGATAGACTTGGGGACCAAGTTTGAATTTAGACTCCTCTACTTAGTAGTTGTGTGACCTTGAACAAGCTACATTGCTCTCTGAACAGCAGATCATCTGTGCCAAGGGTGTAATTAAATGAACAATAAAGGGTGATTGGAATTACCATATATGGCTCTCTGTAAAAATATAATAAAAAAATGATAGTAATGAGGATATTGAAGACAATGGTGATGGAGGAGAAGGAGGGAAAGAGGAGAGACAGGGAGAGGAAGAGGGCAGGGTGAGGGGAGGGAGGAAAGGAAGATGAGGAGAGATTTTGGGACAAGGTTTGCTCACTCCGATGCTAGCCGCCAAGCCCAGGAAGTAGACCTCTGTCTTTGGCCGCATTACAATAAATTCCTAACGAACTGAGTCAGGACCAGGACCAGACCTGACAGAAACAAGAAGAAATACAACAATATAAAAGTGTCCAGAGAGAAGAGTCCACAGGGACTCTTGGCCTCTTTTAAAAGTCAGAGGTGGATGGAGGAAGCTGTGCCGGAGGAGCCCCTTTGGCTTCTTGGGTAATTACTCAAATTTGGATCTCTTTGCTTTAAGGTATTTTTTTTTCAGGGAACTCAGAAGAGAAGCAGGTGCCAAATACATTTCTATCACTGCAAAGCTGATCATTTATGTAATTTTCAACAACATTTCTCTATGAGATCATGTACCAGTAGATTTCTCAGTTGGGGTAGAGGGTGCAGAAAATGCAAACCCATGGCTTCCTGTTCCTTTCATGTTGAAAAGCATTGCCTCTGCTCTTATTATTACATATTCACAATATTATACCAATGTCCCTGACATGTATCAGGTATGCTTTCCCGTATCTAACCGGTTGTCAATGACATTCAACAGTCACCTAGATGAAGAAAGGGAGGGTGAGGGGGAGGTGCAATGGGTCCTGAACGTGAAGAGGCACTTTGGGGGTGGGTGGCTGCATCATAGCCTGGTTCTGCAGCTTAGGAGGATGGAGCCTGGCAGTGCTACCACCTGACTTTTCTGTATTTGTAGGCTGCAATACCTGTGTTGTCACAACACCGTCACAATTTATTGTGATGCTCAGGAAAGCCAAGCTATGAGCAAATAGCTCAAAGGCTACAGAATATTGTGCAAATAAGAAATTGGGATAGGTTCACAACTGGACAGGTTAACCCAAGACCACAGAGCTACTGGGCATTAGAAACAGCTTCAGATCTCAGGTTCATGTTCATTCATCTTTGAGCCTGTGCTTCACAACAGGCCCTGAGATGGGTATTTACTGGGCAAGAGAGCTCTAAAGAAACAGATGGGGGCAGGAAGATGGAGCAGGATGGAGTTGAGTGTGGATGTGGTCATAGCTGGAACTGTGTCAGCCTGACTCCTTGTGGAACGCTGGAGCATGGGATGACCACAGAGTTGGCCTCTCTGTCCTCAAATGTCCCACCACAAGGGAGCTATTTTCCTTTCCTTGGGACCAGGTCAGAGCCACACTCTCCCCACCATGATGGGCAAATTCCAGTATTTGCAGAATTGTGTATCTGGATAAGTTTGGGGACCGAGTTTGAATTTAGACTCATCTACTTAGTAGTCATATGACCTTGAACAAGCTAAATTGCTCCCTGAACAGCAGATCATCTGTGCAAAGTGTGTACTTAAATTCACAGTAGTGATGGCTTGAGCTATTAGCACATGATGCTCAGGCCCTGTCTGACTCCTTGAGTTCTCTGAGTGTTTCCTGTTCTAATCTTCACTTGCCTTTGGAACAAGCAGCCCTCAGGACCATGAAGCACTCCTTGGTTACTTGCTACATGAGGCTCGGAATTCCCACTTGAGATCATCTAACTATCTTTTTCTGTGGCTCCACTTCATAGCTACCTGAGAGCTCTCTCTTCTCCAGTGGCCACAGTAACCCAAAGGCAGGGGCAGTATTTGTTCTTCTGTGTGTCTTCAGACCCCAAGCCTAACACCTGGGGCTTGAGACATGGAAGGGGGACCCAAGAAAAGTGCAACTGACATTAGTGACTGAGAATTTCTGACCTCTTAACTCCATGCCAATATTTCCTAGCACTGCACACCCTTTGAGGCCATTTGACAGTCACAGCTGCCCTACGGGGTGAGAGGTTTTATTGTCTGTTTCACAGAGGAGCAATCACAGACTCAAGGACATTAAGTAGCTTTCCCGTGACCACACAGCTGGCAAAGCCAGGAGTTAGTCCAAGTTGTCTCTGGGGTCCTGAGCTCACATTCCAGACCACTAGGCTTCACTGTCACCAAATAATGAGAAAATTAAGAGAATGAGAAGAGGAAGCCCCAGGTGGCAATCAGAGTGGGGTGGCCACTGAAGTGGCTGTTGTGGAAAGGTGAAATTTCGAAATGCTTGTGTGAAGGAGTAAGTCAGGGAAAGGGATGCCATGCCCTCCTTCCCCCATTGTGTACCCGGAACCAGCACTGTACCTGAGCCCTGATAAATCACTAGTGAGCACCTATTTGATAGATACTGGCCTGAACGCTTTCCTAGACACTTTCTCTGCTCCCCATCCCAAGTCTATGGACTGTTTTTCAATTGAAGCCAGTGGCATCTTGAAGGTGTTATTGCCTATTGGGTAATCATCCAGAGAAAGCCGTAAAAGCACAGTTCCTGTGAGTTCCTCTCTCTGTGAAAAGTTCAAGAGTCAAGTGTAGATCCTCCTCCCGGGAAGTGCTTTCACAGTTCTGCTCCACATCTATGGAGTCAGTTTCCAAAGGTGAAGTGGGAGTGTATACATGTACTGGGAATCTGTGTTTTTCTATTTATTTATGTAGAGACAGAGTTTCGCTCTGTCACCCAGGCTGGTGTGCAGTGGTGTGATCATAGTTCACGGTAGCCTTGAATTTCTAGGCTCAAGTGATCCTCCCGCCTTTGTCTCCCAAAATGCTGGGATTACAGGTGTGAGCTAAGATGTCCATTAGAATCTTTATTTTTCAACAGTTTCTCTGGTGTCCCTAATGCTACTGCCTTCCTTGATATGGAAATCCCTATGAGTTGCATGGGAAGATCTAGATTTTTCCAAACCTGAATCATATACTACTTAAGAAAAATAATACAAACTTATGAGGACATCATTAGGGAAAGGTCATGAAAGGACCATCTTTAGGAAATGGTATATGTTAAATACACTTGTGACATGATAAATGAAGTCCCTGTCCCTATCCTGAAGAACCTTCCATCCTTCAATCTGTTTGGTCATACTTCCTAGCTCATATGGTGAGGACGCAGATACTCTGGCGATCCCATGACAGAATGAGTCACTGGTGTCAAGGACTGTTTATGAAAGTTCAGGGAAACTTAACTTGGGTCTTGGACTGCAGTACAGGAATGAGCACCACAAACAGGAAATGAGTTCCAATGACTAAAAATGCCCCCTAGCACCTACCACTTCCTCTGTGCTTTTGACTTCTTGGACTTGGGTGCTGGAGTTCCTTGGATTTGTTTTTTTACTTATGTCAACACTGAAGGGCTATCCTGCTCCATGAGGAAATCTGAAATCTATGGTCCTTTGGGGAAGATGAACAAGAAACACAATCTGATTAAAGACAGAAAACCCAAATCACATTTTGTTCAAGTAGGTGATTCACAGGAAGTCCTGGATTTATGTGACTATATGGAGCAGAACTCCCACCCTCATCAATGCAGCAGGATTTAGGAGTCCTAAGAAGGAGAAAACGTGGTATTTGTGGAGAGGCAAATCCAAGAGGAGAAAAGAAAGAGGTCTGATTACGGTTTGCTTCTTCAGTGATGCTGCACATTTACTCGGTTCACTGCCGTGGTGACCGGTGACCTTCATCAGAAGTGGAACGCAAAGGTGGGCATAATCTAGCTAATATGGTGAGGACGCAGATACTCTGGAGGTCCCATGACAATGAGTCACTGGTGGCAAGGACTGTTTACGAAAGCTCAGGGAAACTTGAATTGGATCTTGGACTGTGGTACAGGAATGAGCACCACAAACCGGAAATGCGCACCGATGACTAAGAATGCTTCAGGAACTACTCCGGAGGCTGAGGTGAGAGAATCACTTGAGCCCAAGAGCTTGAGAACAGCCTGGACAACACACAAGACACAATCTCTACAAACAAACAAACAAACAAACAGTAGGGCATGGTGGCACCTGCCAATAATCCCAGCTACTTGGATGACTTATGCCGGATGACCTATAATCCCAAGCATAGGTCAGAGTCAGAATGACTTTCTCCTGGAGCCGTGAATATGGTGGTTAGGTTGTAGATCTCAGAGCTGGGACCATTGCTCTCATGAAAACAACCATTAGAAACACTCCCACATCACTTACCACATGGTGGGCACAGTACAAGTTGTATACGGAGTCACTCCTTTAACTCTCATGAGGCCTTTACGAAGTAGGGTTCCTGTGACTCCTAGTGTGTGGACCAGCAAATATGAGATTGAGTCACTCATCCCCTTGGGGGATGCAGCTAGCAAGAGGCAAAACTGGTAGGACTCAGACAGTTGGCTCGAGCAGTTGTGTGAGTAGTCATCATGCTAACCTGCAGTGAGAAAAGGAGAGAAGTGTTCCCAGAACAGCATTACTTTGTTAGGAGAGATGAAAATAAGAATAAAAACAAATCATAGCAAAACAAGTGGCATTTTCAGGCTCCTGGAAGCAAGCCAGTTACTCATCACATCAAGTCCTGAACTTTGAGGCTAAGGATTCTGAGTGAGGTAAGTCGCTCCTACAGCAGGGGAACTAGGGAGGGCATCTGAGAACCAGCCAGGGTAGACTGGGTCTGGGAAGGAGACAGGGAGAGACTCAAAGTTCAGTAGGTCTTAGGCGTGCTGAGCAGACACAGAGGTGGGTCTAAGGGAGAGGTTAGCTTTGACCACATTCCTAGGGCACCCTCACCTGCTTCCTGCTCTGTCTGCTCTCTATGATCCACTGGTTAAACCAGTTCCTCAGTTCAGCATCCAAGGCCCTGCTGGAACCCTCCAGCCCCTCAATGTCTCCTCAACCTCAGGGAAATCCCCACCCCATGCAGGGCCTGGCCACAGTCTCACTGGCTCCTTCCATCCACCAGCACAATGCACTCTGGACCAAGTTTGTTCTCGTGCCTTCTCCATCTCTCTGGGACCCTCTCGTGACCCCTGCCACTCACTCTTCCTGGGCTTTGGGTCTCTCCCCATCTCTTTCCAGGTCCCATTCTACCCTTGCTGGATCTCAGATGCCCTCCCTATTTCCCCTGTCGTGGGAGGGACTTGCCTGACTCAGAATCCTAAGCCTCAAAGCCCAGGTCTAGCCAAAGCTTATATGAGGCCTTGTTGTGTTCCAGTTTTAGAAACACATGTCAATGTCACTGCTTATCCAGTATCTATTTCTTCACAAAGATTGTCATCTCCAACTATGCAGGGACTGGCATGTTCACTAATATCCCTAGTGCCTAGCACAGTGCTCGGGACTCAGTAGGTGCCCAATAAATGCCGCTGAGTGGAATGAAAGAATAATTAACAAAGAGAGGACTGGAGCCCAGTGCCGGTCAGAACAACTCAGAATCATCTCCCTGAGGCTTCTGTGGGTGGAGGTGGGAAGGCTTGACCTTCTGGTCTTCACCCTGCCCTTGGGATTGGGGAGAGCCAGAGAATGTCAGGGGCCTGGAGGTCTGTGACCCAGAGAAGGCTGCGGTTGCCTCATCATATCCTGTCCTTCAGAAAGTTCCTATTTGCTCACTGCTCTGTGGGCCTGTTGGCATGGGGTGACCTAGATTCCACTTTCCCGTCTTGGCCTTTTCTTACCCTTCCTGGGCTTTGGGTCTCTCCCCATCTCTTTCCAGGTCCCATTCTACCCTTGCTGGATCTCAGATGCCCTCCCTATTTCCCCTGTCGTGGGAGGGACTTGCCTGACTCAGAATCCTAAGCCTCAAAGCCCAGAACTGTATGTGACAAGTAACTGGCTCACTTCCAGGACTCTGATGGAATTGTTCTGAGTGGACCCAAGGTATTTACTTCTACAGTCCCCTGATGGTCCTGACGAACCCAGGTTAGAACTCCCCACTGTGATGGGTGAGCAGAACTGAAAAGCCATGGGAGCCTCTGCCCCTTGGTTCTCCAGTCTCCTCCCATTGCTCCTTGCCTCTGTACTCTGACTTCTCCTGGCATCTGTGGAAGACAGAGTAGCTTTTTAATTCTTTCTTGTAGTCTTCCCTGTATCCATTCAACAAATATCTACCCAGTACCTTGCATTTTCTGGATGTCTTGCTCAGTGCTGAGGTTGCAGAGATAAGTGAGAGAGCCTTCCTATGTTCAGGCTCCACAGTCCTCTGACTGGCTGGCCGAAAGCATCCTCTCTCACCCAGTAGTTCTTTAAAGATGAGCTCACCCAGGGTTCATGAGGAAGTCTCAGCCCTGCGATCACCCAAGTTCCATCAGCACCCCCAAGCACCATCTCTCCCAGCAGCTTCAGTTAACCACCCAGGCTGATAAGAATGTCTCCTTGTCTGAAAAACCCCAGCCTGGAGATCCTCTGGCTTCCAGTGTTTTACAATCTTCCTAATAAGAGGAAAAACTTCCAGTGGATATTGTCAGTAAATTCCCTGACAGAGAGAAGCCTGTGATTGTGCAATAGCTTCTCTCTCTGCCCACCTGCGACCATGATGTATAGACCTACTACATGGAAAATTTGAAATAAAACTGAATTTAGGAGCAATATGGTTCATTAAGAGAGGTGAGATTTTTGAAGGTGCCTAAGAAAAGGGCCTAAATCCTCGTTTCCCTGACATCTTTAATTTAAGTAGTCTTAGGAACATGCCCTTCTGAGTACTTACACATTTGCCACCAAGAAAGTGTTCAAGGTTAACTCAAACACGGATGCTGACTCTTGCAAACTGCCTTCAGCTTCCAAACTTGAACTCATAAAGTCAGGATAGAATTATAATGTCTCTCAGTAAAGGGAATAAGAAAGGAAGACGAGAAAGGGACACAAATTCTAGAGAGAATTAAATGTCGGCAAGTTCAATGTTAATACTGGGCTATAGGAAAACAGTGGAAGGATGGAGATCCTGTTTCATTATTTATGTGGCAGGCCAAAAGTCATCTGTAAAAGAAATTGTGTGATGGACAGTAAATTAAGCAAAGCAGCCCTACATATTCAAATTAAATCTTACAGTGGTTTTAATATTTAATACATCATCATGAATCACATTTTCACAAACTGTAGTAGAAGTCCAGGAAAGGCTTTAGGATGTGTTGGGCTATGATTATTATTTTTCTTCCACTAAAATCTTCCTTTAAATAAAGCATGGAAACAGTTGCATTCTATTCTATAATATAAAAAACAAAATCAGATTTCATTGACCACTGAAGTTACTGGATTGAGTCCAGTGCACAAAGGGCAACTGAAATTCATGTGTTACTAGAACAGCTCAGATTATATCCCAGCAGAATCAAGTGTACATGCCCATGCCCTCTCAATTTATTTTGTGATTTTAAAGAATATTGGCTGGAAGGTTCATAATAGAATGTGATATGGCATAAGGACTGTATAGCAGAGTACTCAATGACCAGAATGGGAAATTATTTAAAATTCTGTGAATTTGATTGCGTACATAGCTGTCTGCGAGCTACCTGCTGGCATGGATGCATTTTAAGCTGATCAAGTGTATATAATAGGATGGCTTTATGCACTCCCCAAACGTGTATGAATTTAAACTTCATAATTCAGCTTGAAGTTCAGATTAATGAATCTAAGTCTAGATGAACAAGTCCGATAGACACAGAGAAGGAATAAAAATATGCACCACAGAATGACCAACTTAAGAAAATCATGATTTAATGAGAGAATCAATTTGAAATGGTACATGGAACTATTTTAGCAGGGACATTGAATACCTGCCATTTCGTCTACTACTTGCTGAGTAGGAGATACCTCCAGCAGATGAACTCGAAGACCATCTGAGAGTTTTTTTTCATTTAGTTACTACCACTTGATCAGACTTAGCGTGGGGGACAAAAACCTGCATTCCATTCATGGGTTAGAGGTGTCAAGACAGGGTGCTGAATGTCCAGTATAAACTTGCAGGAATAAATCAAGAAAAATCAGCTAGGTGTGGTCGCGTGCCCCACCTACTTGGAAAGTTGAGGCAGAAGGATTGTCAGATCCCATCAGGTCGAGGCTATGGTGGCCATGAGCCTGCCACTGCACTCCAGGCTGGGTGACAGAGTGAGACTTCGACTCAAAAAAAAAATCATAGAGGGGAGGAAGGTTGGTGATTGGAGGCACTAGGTGAACCTGGAGGGTGGCAAGTGGTTTTGGGTGGTAGAGAGGATGGTCAGGAGGGAGGTCAGGGCTCACATGAGCCATGTACTCAAGGGAGGAATGGGAAAGGGGCATGTAAGAGCCAGGAAAGAAGAGACTGGATGTGTCTCACACTGTGCCATGCTGAGAAGCAGCCTGTGGCACTGGTGCTGCTGAGAGCAATCTGGGAGCTCAGCAGAGGGACCAAGACACAGAAAGGAAATTGGGGCTACTATGGGGTTGTTGAGCATGGTGCCTATGTGGTGCCAGTCATGTTTTGGAGGAGTATTTCTGGCTAAGGGAAGAAAAGGCATCACTGAAGGACACTGCTGGAAACCTGCAGCATAACCAAGCTCAGAGACTCAGAGAGACAGCTGCCAGGTTACAACCCAAGGGATCCAGGAGCCCTCCCCAAAGCCCTGCCGCCAACCAGCCTGCAGCGTCAGAGACAACCCAATGGTGAGGTCAGGAGCAGAATGGTTTCTGAACTTCAGGTCATCTCCAAGAATGGTAGGATGACCTGGAAATTATCTCAGGCCCAGAAATGCACTGTCTTAGAATGGGGACCCCTGGAAATAGCCCCTGAGATGAGGGAGTAAGTGCAAGTAGGTTATGTGGGAAGTGATGAAGATGATCCTCACAAACACGTGCACTAATGTGTCACATGATAGAGACACAGTTGGTTACATATTAAAGCATCTATAGATAGATGAATAAACACAGGTTAGCACACACACATGAATCACCTTACACTGTCAGTTGAGAGGGCCTGAAAGCAGTGACACCCCAGAAGCAGTGAGCACTTCTGGAGCCCAGATTCTGCATTCTTTTTTTTTTTTTTTTGATTGCGTAACTCTTTAATTTCCAACTTTTTGATATATCGTAGTTTTCTATTTCAATAAAGGCAAAAGCCATATTTTTTTTTTCATTAATCAGTATTTTTTATTATGGTTTTGTGGGGTACAGTTAAGGGTTAGGTGTACAATGATGTTTCATTCAGGCACCCTGTAGATAAGAAGTGTTTTCCCATCCCCCGACAGATATTTGCTACTGTTAATCCCATCCCCCTCCCCCCCATAGTTTCCCAGTACCATCAGTCATTTTCTTATAGTATTGCATTGGATGTTCAAGGTCCATTATATGAGTGAGAACATGTGATATTCGGATTTTTGTTTTTGTGAGAGGTCACTCAGTATTATAGACTCTAGTTCCATCCAGGTTGCAGCGAAATTCATGATTTTGTTCTTTTTTATGGCTGCATAGTATTCCATCGTGTATATGTACCACATTTTTTTAATCCAGTCCTCTTTTGATGGGCAGCATGGTTGTTTCCAGGTTCTTGCTATTGTGAACAATGCTGCGATAAACATACGTGTGCAGGTATCTTTTTCATAGAGTGATTTGTGTTCTTCAGGGTATATTCCCAGTAGGGGGATTGCAGGGTCATATGGAAGGTCAATTTTTAGAGCTTTTAGGAATCACCACACTGCTTTCCACAGAGGTTGCACTAGTTTACACTCCCACCAACAGTGTAGAAGTGTTCCCTTTTCACCACACCCTCTCCAGCAGCTGTTATTTTTTGAGTTGTTGATAATTGCCATTCTGACTGGAGTTAGGTGGTATCTCAGTGTGGTTTTGATTTGCATCTCCCTGATGATTAGTGAGGTTGAGCATTTCTTCATGTGTTTGTTGGCTGCTCGAATGTCTTCTTTTGTGAAGTGTCTGTTCATGTCTTTTGCCCATTTTATAATGGGGGAGTTTGTTTTCTTCTTTTCAGTACGCTTCAGTTCCTTGTAGATCCAGGATGTTAAGCCTTTGTCAGACCTAGAGTTGGCAAATACTTTTTCCCAGTCTGTAGGCTGTCTCCCTGCTCTCTTGATGGTTTCTTTGGCTTTGCAGAAGCTTGTCAGTTTAATAAGGTCCCATTTGTCTATCTTCTCTCTTAAGTCCTGTGGGTTTCGGGTTTTGTACAGAAATTGGATGCCAGTTCCGATTTCCATGAGAGTATTTCCTTCCTTTTCTAAGGTTCTTATGGTTTGAGGTTTTACATTTAGGTCTCTGATCCATTTGGAGTTAACCTTTGTGCATGGGGATAGATAGGGGTCCTGTTTCAATCTTCTGCATGTGGTCAGCCAATTTTCCCAGCACCATTTACTGAACATGTTCTCCTCTCCCCATTGGTAGGTGGTGGGGACTTTGTCAAAGATGAGTTGGTTGAGAAATTGAGGTTTTGCTTCTGAAATCTCAATTCTGTTCCATTGATCTATATGCCTGTTCCTGTACCAATACCAAGCTGTTTTGATGATTGTAGCTTCATAGTAAAGTTTCAAATCTGGTATTGTGATACCACCTGCTTTGTTTTTTTTTTTTTTTTGCTGAGGATTGTTCTGGCTATTCTTGGACGTTTGTGTTTCCAAATGAATTTCTGTGTTGTTTTTTCTAGGTCTGAGAAGAATGTTGTTGGTAATTTAATGGGTATTGCATTGAATTTGTAGATTGCCTTAGGTAAGATGGACATCTTCACAATGTTGATTCTTCCGATCCATGAGCATGGGATATTTTTCCACTTGTTCATGTCGGCTTTGATTTCTTTGAGCAAAGTTTTGTAATTTTTCTTGTAAAGGTCTTTCACGTCTCTGGTTAGGAAGATGCCAAGGTATTTCATTTTTTTTGTGGCTATTGTGAATGGAACTGTGTTTTTTACTTGGGTTTCTGTTTGTTTGTTATTGGTGTAGAAAATGCGAT
>NW_007217395.1:0-740 GCF_000164805.1 Carlito syrichta
TCAAAAGTCATCCATCATGACCAAGTAGGCTTCATTCTTGGCATGCAAGGTTGGTTCATTATTCATAAAACCTGAAATGTAATTAAATACATCAGCAGATGTCAAAACAAAAACCACATGATCATATCACTAGATGCAGAAAAAGCTTGTGATAAAATCCAGCACCCCTTCTTGATAAAAACCCTTGAACATCTAGGCATACGGGGAACATACCTCAAAATAGTAAAAGCCATCTACGAGAAACCCACAGCCAGCATACTCCTAAATGGACAAAAATTGGAACCAATTCCCCTGAAAACTGGAACTAGACAAGGATGCCCACTCTCTCCCCTCCTGTTCAACATAGTATTGGAAGTCCTGGCTAAAGCAATCAGAGAAGAGGAGGCAATCAGAGGTATTCAAATAGGAAAAGAGGAAGTCAAGTTATCTCTCTATGCAGATGATATGATGGTGTACCTTGAAAACCCAAGAGAATCTGTCAAAGGCCTCCTTACATTGATAAAAGCCTTTGGCAAAATCTCAGGATACAAAATAAATGTACAAAAGACAATTGCATTTCTCTACACCAATAATAAACAGAAACCCAAATAAAAAACACAGTTCCATTCACAATAGCCACAAAAAAAATGAAATATCTTGGCATCTTCCTAACCAGAGACGTGAAAGACCTTTACAATGAAAATTACAAAACACTGCTCAAAGAAATCAAAGCCGACATGAACAAGTGGAAAAATATCCCA
>NW_007217396.1:0-798 GCF_000164805.1 Carlito syrichta
AAGTATAATGCTTGATAACTTCTGTGAATTTTTTCTAGATGTTATATAAATATACCAATCTGAAGGATGGCACAAGGACAAAGCATACAAGTCACCTTTTTCAGAGAATAGAAATGTACTCCATTTAAAAAATCATGATGGTTTCTGTAAATTGCATTCTGTAAATTTTAAAAAGATGAACATTTATTGAATTATAATTTTTTAAAATCCCACAAATTCTGAAGGGCAGAAAGGAGACTGGGCATGGCTGGGTTATCAGAATGGAGGAAGGACTTTTCATAGACATGAGTCAAGTGGACTAATGCATGCAGGGAAGGTATCCCAAAAGATAAAGCAAGTAGTAGGTACCTTACTGGTTGGAATGATGCCATTATATTCATCTGGACTTAATATGTGTCAAAGAATCTCTTCAAGCAGTGCAAGAGAGCTGTACCTATAGATGAGGAAAGCCCTAGTAAGGGCTACTTGGTCCTCCTTCCTTGGTAGGGATGACTCATAGAATGGCCAGTGTTCAATGCCTACCTTTGAGGAGTGCTACACTTTTCACCTGCATCTGTGATTCTCTGGTGACGGGGACTGATTTCAAAATTGTAACAGAAATCGTGCTGAACTTCAGATTCAGAAAAGCTGGGGTTAGTATTAGGAAGACCCAAGGCTAGTGCTGGAAACCAAAGATTAAAAAAAATTTTAAATATGAAATAAGATAAGGAGGATAAGGAAAGTTACAGGATCAAGACAGACAAGCAGGTCTGTCCAAGTATGAATGAAGAAGAGTTACTAACATGAACTTATTTATTT
>NW_007217397.1:0-590 GCF_000164805.1 Carlito syrichta
CCTGTAACCCTTGGCAACCACTGATATTTTTCTTTCTTCATAGTTTTACCTTTCTCAGAATGCCATATAGTTGGAGTAATACAGTCTGTAGCCTTTTCAGATTGGCTTCTTTCTGTTAGCAATATGCATTTAAACGTCCCCCGTGGGCTGGGTTCGGTGGCTCAGCCCGTAATCCCAGCACTTTGGGAGACCGAGGTGAGTGGATTGCCTGAGCTGGTGGGTTCGAGACCAGCCCGGGTAACTTGGCAAGACCTCATCTCTACAATTAAAAAACAACAAAAAAAGATCCAGGTGTGGTAGCGCACCCCTGTCGTTCTGGCTACTTGGAAGGCTGAGGCAGAAGGATCATCAGAGCCCAGCAGGTTGACGTTGGGGTGGCTGTGAGTGTGCCACAGCATTCCAGCCTAGGTGACAGAGTAAGACTCCAACTCAAAACGAACAAACAAGCGAACAAACACCCAAAAACTCCTTCCATGTCTTTTCATGGTTTGATAACTCACTTCTTTTTTAGTGCTGGATGATATTCTATTGTCTGGATAGATCAGTTTATTTATTCATTCATCTCGTGAATAGGATCTTGATTGCTCCCA
>NW_007217398.1:0-986 GCF_000164805.1 Carlito syrichta
TAGTAGTCACTGAATCTTGTTCATTTGCTGCCCAGATACCTAAATACACACTTCTAATTCACCGTGTTCAGTTTGCATACCCTTCTCTTCTCGACTACCCACACCCCAGCATCTGCTTCTACCACACAACTGGATGTCTCTCCTGGAATGTGCCAGTGACCTTTGCATTGGCAAGTCCAGTAACCTTTCTTTTCTCAGTTCATTTTCTTGAATTCCCTTTTGTATTTGGCTTTGTTATTGGTGCACTCCTCTTTGGGAGGAAACTTTCTAGATTTACTGCCTCTCAATTTTTTCTCTGTTTAATGTATACATAGTGACTTGTGTAGTGGCTGGCACATAGACCCTCACAAAGTGTTAGTTCCGTTCTTTTTTTTTGTGGTCTCCTTCGTTTTCTGTTCATTTCTCCTTGAGTTTTTCTGATTTGTAGCTACTGCGCTGTGCCAGTTGTCTTGTAAATTGAGTTTAGCCTGACAACAGCCTGGTCTGCAGCTGCTCCCAGGACTTCTTCACCTGAGTGGCCTACCCTCATTACCCCAGAGTCCGTATGGTCACAGTGAAGTACAGCCGTTTTGGATACTTCCTCCACTCCCAGACTTCACTTCTTAACTGGTTTTCCAGTATTTGTCAGTGGCACCAACATGTGTTTTCCTTTTCATGTGCTAGAATTTGGAGTTATCTTTGATTTTTCTGTCATTTCCTACTTTGAAATATCTCTTAGGTTCAGTCTTCTCTGCTCCAAGCCCACAGCCTTCCATCCCTGGGCTAGTCCATCACCTTTCTGCTGGTCTGCCTCTGGTCCTTTAATTGCATATGTCAGTTGGAAGGTAAACCTTAAAATGTAACACTCCTGAAGTTCTTTCTGTTTGGTACCTTTTGTATATTACATAACTTTTAAATATTATATATACTCTTATGTGTTGCCTTGTTCTCTCCTTCTGCCACCTCACAGACAATGTACATTCCACCTTCCTACTTGCCAGCCTCAT
>NW_007217399.1:0-1122 GCF_000164805.1 Carlito syrichta
GTGTTAGTTCCGTTCTTTTTTTTTGTGGTCTCCTTCGTTTTCTGTTCATTTCTCCTTGAGTTTTTCTGATTTGTAGCTACTGCGCTGTGCCAGTTGTCTTGTAAATTGAGTTTAGCCTGACAACAGCCTGGTCTGCAGCTGCTCCCAGGACTTCTTCACCTGAGTGGCCTACCCTCATTACCCCAGAGTCCGTATGGTCACAGTGAAGTACAGCCGTTTTGGATACTTCCTCCACTCCCAGACTTCACTTCTTAACTGGTTTTCCAGTATTTGTCAGTGGCACCAACATGTGTTTTCCTTTTCATGTGCTAGAATTTGGAGTTATCTTTGATTTTTCTGTCATTTCCTACTTTGAAATATCTCTTAGGTTCAGTCTTCTCTGCTCCAAGCCCACAGCCTTCCATCCCTGGGCTAGTCCATCACCTTTCTGCTGGTCTGCCTCTGGTCCTTTAATTGCATATGTCAGTTGGAAGGTAAACCTTAAAATGTAACACTCCTGAAGTTCTTTCTGTTTGGTACCTTTTGTATATTACATAACTTTTAAATATTATATATACTCTTATGTGTTGCCTTGTTCTCTCCTTCTGCCACCTCACAGACAATGTACATTCCACCTTCCTACTTGCCAGCCTCATGCCTGCCTTGTTACCTTGCATGCTGCTTGTCCAGCTGGGAATGCCTTCCACTCATTCCTCCACCTTTCCAAAGTTCTATCTGTCCTTCGAGATGAAAATGTTGCCTTTCTTTTGGTGATACTCTTTGTGACTATTTTGACCCACAGTTAACTCTTCCTTCTGTGCAGCTAATTAAAAAAAATTTTAGAGTTGTAGAGTATATGTGAAGATTTACCACATAAGTAAATTGGAGATGAGATTTGGGCTTCTAGTGAACCCTCTCCCCATTAGTAGTAAACATAGTACCCAAAGGGGTGGTTGTGTGCTCCTTATTCCCTCCCTTGTTCCTTCCCTCCTTTATTAATATCCAGCATCTGTTGGCCCCACCTTGTGTTCATGAGCCCAGTGTTTAATGCACACTTGTCAGTGAGAACATGTGGTATTCATTTTTTTTGTTTCTGTGATAGTTCACTTAGAATGATGGTCTCCAGCTGCATCCATGTTGCTG
>NW_007217400.1:0-1385 GCF_000164805.1 Carlito syrichta
TGCCTTGTTACCTTGCATGCTGCTTGTCCAGCTGGGAATGCCTTCCACTCATTCCTCCACCTTTCCAAAGTTCTATCTGTCCTTCGAGATGAAAATGTTGCCTTTCTTTTGGTGATACTCTTTGTGACTATTTTGACCCACAGTTAACTCTTCCTTCTGTGCAGCTAATTAAAAAAAATTTTAGAGTTGTAGAGTATATGTGAAGATTTACCACATAAGTAAATTGGAGATGAGATTTGGGCTTCTAGTGAACCCTCTCCCCATTAGTAGTAAACATAGTACCCAAAGGGGTGGTTGTGTGCTCCTTATTCCCTCCCTTGTTCCTTCCCTCCTTTATTAATATCCAGCATCTGTTGGCCCCACCTTGTGTTCATGAGCCCAGTGTTTAATGCACACTTGTCAGTGAGAACATGTGGTATTCATTTTTTTTGTTTCTGTGATAGTTCACTTAGAATGATGGTCTCCAGCTGCATCCATGTTGCTGCAAAGGACATGATTTTGTTCTTCTTTATGTCTGTGTAGCATTCCACTGTGTATATGTACCATATTTTCTTTATCCAGTCTACTTTTTTTAGGCATCTGGGTTGGTTCCATGTTTTTGCTATTGCAAATAATACTGCAGTAAACATATGTCTGCAGATATCTTTTTTGGTAGAGTGGTTTATGTACCTCTGGGTATATTCCCAGGAGCGGAATTTCTGGATTGAATAGAAGCTCAATTTTTAGTTCTTTGAGAAGTTGCCATACTGCTTTCCACAAAAACTGAACTATCTTATATTCCCATCAACATCATTAGAAGCATTCCCTTGTCTCCACAGCCTCACCAACACTTGTTGTTTTTTTGGCCTTTTAATGATAGCCATCCTGACTGGTGTGAGGTGGTCTTTCATTATAGTTTTGATTTGCATTTCTCTGATGATTAGTGAAACTGAGCATTTGCTAATATATTTGTTGACTGTTTGTACGTCTTCCTTTGGGAAGAGTCTGCTCATGTTCTTTGTCCATACTTAATGTGGTTATTAGCTTCTTTCCTGTCAACTTATTTGAGTTCCTTATAGATCCTGGATGTTAGGCCTTTGTTGGATGCAAATATTTTTTCCCATTCCATGGGTTGTCTCTTGACTTTCTTGATGATTTCATTTGCTGTAAAAAAAAATCTTTCTAGCTTGAAAAGTTCTCATCTATCAATTTTAGATTTTGGTACATTTGCTTTTGAGGACTTGGCCATGAATTCATTGTATAGGCCAACATCCAGGAGGGCGTTTCCTACATTTTCTTCCAAGATTCTTATAGCTTGAGGTTTCCAATTTAAGTCCTTGATCCATTTTGAGTTAATTTTGGTATATGATAATAAGTAGAAGTCCAGTTTTATTCTTTTGCATATG
>NW_007217401.1:0-740 GCF_000164805.1 Carlito syrichta
TTATTTCCTTTCTTGATGGTATCATTTGCAGTACAAAAGTTTTTAATTTTGATGAACTCCCTTTTATTTTCTTTTGTCACTTGTACTTTGGGGTTGTAGGTAAGAAACCATTGCCCTACCTGAGGTCATAAAGGTTTATACCTTTTTCTCTCCTAAGTTTTATAGTTTTTGCTCTTACACATACATTTCTATCTTTATACATCGCTGTATACATTGTTGATCTATACATTTAGGTATTTAATTCATTTTGAGTTGATTTTGTAAATGGTGTGAGGTAGGGTACAACTTTGCTCTTCTGCGTGTGACCATGCTGCTGACCCAGCACCACTGGAAAGACAGTTCTTTCTTTCTCCCATTGAATTTCTCAGCACACTTTTCAAACATCTTTTTTTTGAGTTGGAGTCTCACTCTGTCGCCCAGACTGGAGTGCAGTGGCCACTCCCGGCCACCGCAGCCTCGACCTGCTGGGCTCCAGCAATCCTTCCGCCTCAGCCTTCTGAGTACCCGGAACTACAGGCGCACGCTACCACGCCCAGCTAATTTTTGATTTATTGTAGAGATGAGGTCTCGCCAAGTTGCCCAGGTGGGTCTCGAACCCGTGGGCTGAGGCAATCCACCACTCACCTCAGCCTCCCAAAGGCGCGGGATTACAGGCTGAACCACCGAGGCCGGCTCAAAAATCATTTGACTGTAAATTTCTTGACTCTCTACTCTGAACCAGAGGGTCTTTTTATCTGTCC
>NW_007217402.1:0-1582 GCF_000164805.1 Carlito syrichta
GTACATTCAATTATCTGAAGGTTTGACAATAGAATAATTAACATCCTTCATTTTCCCAAACCAAAAGCCCTTGCTACAAGGACAGTTTAAGGTGTTATCAGGGATCATGGTAGGCAGTGGATTAGGTGGAGAGGAAGTATTCAAATCATCTCTCAATCTTTATACATTTGCTTCTCAATTTATGATAAAATTATGTCCACATAAACCATTCTAAATTGAAAATATCTCAAGTAGAAATGCATTTAATACAATTAACTTACCAAACATTATAACTTAGCCTTGGCTACTTTAGATGTCCTTAGAACATTTACATTGCCGACAGTTGGGCAAAATCATCTGGTAATGCAGTACCCTGCAGAGTACCGGCTGTTTACACTCATGATTGTGTGGCTGACTGGGAGCTATGGCTTGCTACCACTGCCCAGCATCACACTCATTTCTACTGAATGTATATAGCTTCCACACCATCACAAGGTTGGAAAATCATCAGCTGAATGATTGCAAGTTTGGGACTATCTATAGTTGAATAACATTTTCTAATTTTCTGTATTCAAATATTTCAGAGTAGTTTACTTCACTTTAGTATAATTCTGCTACAAAAAAAATTGTACATTGGAATAAGGCAAAAGAGTGAAAAGAGTGAATACATACCTTTTAATATCACTCAAAATTATTGTTTAACAGCCCTGCTTAAAGATTGTTTAATTATTTGGGAGATTTTACTTTTGCTTGACTTATCATTTCTTCTTGGTTAAGGTTTAAATTTCACAGAATTAGATTCACTTTTAGATTTCTTTCTGGAAGTAAAGGTAATCCCACAGGCTGTGGTTTTCTTACCTGTAGGACATTAAATAGTTTGTATCTATTAGCAAACTCATTTTAGCCTTCTTTGACTAGATAACTATCTATCTCAGGTTCTTCAAATTCTTCTTTGAACCAACTTTACCATCTCAATAATTCCCTCAATAATGACTTAAGAAATCTTTGGCACATGCTCACTATAATATCCGTTTGAGAGATACGACTTGATATTTTAAAATTATACTTTGATAAGTCTCATGTTTAACACCTAGTTTACTTTTGAGGCTAAAGTCGCCTATATGTCATTCTCTTGCTAAGCTTTCTTCAACAAAAAATAAAGGCTGATAGTTACAAATAGTTTAAAATATGCAAAAACTATAAGCTCTTGAGGACATTTCTGTATGCATACACCAAGTAAAACATTTTATAAATCCTTATCACTAGCAAGTACATGCATAGGATTTTCTTTCTTAAATTAAAAAAAAATTATACAAGTTATGAGTAAATTTAACAGATTGCATCAGGCCAATGCTCCAAATGAAGCAATTATGGGGGATATAGATAAATGACAAAAATCACATTTTTAAAGACATCAGAGTAATGCAGAAGCAAGAACTGGATAATATTCCAGAGGAGGAGAAAATGCTCTTTCTAGTAAGCTTATACTAGCAATCCATTATCTTCCCTGGGGAAATTTGCTATCTCTGAACTTGAACTAAGGATCCTTCCGCCTCAGCCTTCCAAGTAGCCAGAACTACAGGCACACTACCACACCCGGCTA
>NW_007217403.1:0-1603 GCF_000164805.1 Carlito syrichta
TTCAAATCATCTCTCAATCTTTATACATTTGCTTCTCAATTTATGATAAAATTATGTCCACATAAACCATTCTAAATTGAAAATATCTCAAGTAGAAATGCATTTAATACAATTAACTTACCAAACATTATAACTTAGCCTTGGCTACTTTAGATGTCCTTAGAACATTTACATTGCCGACAGTTGGGCAAAATCATCTGGTAATGCAGTACCCTGCAGAGTACCGGCTGTTTACACTCATGATTGTGTGGCTGACTGGGAGCTATGGCTTGCTACCACTGCCCAGCATCACACTCATTTCTACTGAATGTATATAGCTTCCACACCATCACAAGGTTGGAAAATCATCAGCTGAATGATTGCAAGTTTGGGACTATCTATAGTTGAATAACATTTTCTAATTTTCTGTATTCAAATATTTCAGAGTAGTTTACTTCACTTTAGTATAATTCTGCTACAAAAAAAATTGTACATTGGAATAAGGCAAAAGAGTGAAAAGAGTGAATACATACCTTTTAATATCACTCAAAATTATTGTTTAACAGCCCTGCTTAAAGATTGTTTAATTATTTGGGAGATTTTACTTTTGCTTGACTTATCATTTCTTCTTGGTTAAGGTTTAAATTTCACAGAATTAGATTCACTTTTAGATTTCTTTCTGGAAGTAAAGGTAATCCCACAGGCTGTGGTTTTCTTACCTGTAGGACATTAAATAGTTTGTATCTATTAGCAAACTCATTTTAGCCTTCTTTGACTAGATAACTATCTATCTCAGGTTCTTCAAATTCTTCTTTGAACCAACTTTACCATCTCAATAATTCCCTCAATAATGACTTAAGAAATCTTTGGCACATGCTCACTATAATATCCGTTTGAGAGATACGACTTGATATTTTAAAATTATACTTTGATAAGTCTCATGTTTAACACCTAGTTTACTTTTGAGGCTAAAGTCGCCTATATGTCATTCTCTTGCTAAGCTTTCTTCAACAAAAAATAAAGGCTGATAGTTACAAATAGTTTAAAATATGCAAAAACTATAAGCTCTTGAGGACATTTCTGTATGCATACACCAAGTAAAACATTTTATAAATCCTTATCACTAGCAAGTACATGCATAGGATTTTCTTTCTTAAATTAAAAAAAAATTATACAAGTTATGAGTAAATTTAACAGATTGCATCAGGCCAATGCTCCAAATGAAGCAATTATGGGGGATATAGATAAATGACAAAAATCACATTTTTAAAGACATCAGAGTAATGCAGAAGCAAGAACTGGATAATATTCCAGAGGAGGAGAAAATGCTCTTTCTAGTAAGCTTATACTAGCAATCCATTATCTTCCCTGGGGAAATTTGCTATCTCTGAACTTGAACTAAGGATCCTTCCGCCTCAGCCTTCCAAGTAGCCAGAACTACAGGCACACTACCACACCCGGCTAATTTTTTGATTCATTATAGAGATGAGGTCTTGCCAAGTTATCCAGGTTGTTCTCAAACCCGTGGTCTCAGGCTCAGGCAGTCCACTCACTTCGGCCTCCAAGTGCTGGGATTATAGGCTTGAGGCACCATGCCCTGCCTTTTTTTTTTTTTTTTTTTTTA
>NW_007217404.1:0-1148 GCF_000164805.1 Carlito syrichta
ACGCATGTAGCTTTTAAAACACAATCATGTGTTTGCTGTATTATGCTTTAAAAAAACTTTTTTTATTCACTTTGAGTGGTTCTCTCCTCTGTTTTATCAAGATTGTCCATATGAGACAGATTACCCAATAATAGAATTTTAAGGCACTAAGAGGTCCGTGCCTAGGTGCATAACCAACACACCAGGAAATACACACTGAAAATCCTTTAACACTGGGGAGTATACTGAAACCGAATCTTTATTTTTGCACTGGAGATTTTGCAAGCCCAAAACCTGCTCACTTCTCCATACCTTCTATTAGACTTGTCTTGATGCTTGTGAAGGTTAAATGCTTAACAGCCCCTGTCAAGATATACCAGGCAACATTTTATAACCACCATTGTTCAGAAGCATTCCTATCAAGACCCTAACTTGCAAACTCTTGGCATAAAAGAAGAAACAGACTTTTTTTGTCAGGACAATGAACTTGGACTGTTGTTTACCAGTGAATGGAAAACAACATTTCTAACCCAGAGAAGGGACACTCAGCCCCCTTTGGTGACGCCTCGGCTGCCTTCACACTAGCCAACAATGGTGCCTTTGTGCGGGTTGTGGGATCGTGACACCAGTCAGGCCTACTGCTTGGGCAATTGAATCACAACCTTCATATTTTGCAGCTTTTTCCAGCCCCATTGTAAACTAAAATATGTAAAGAGACCTAGCCTTCACCCTTGGCTCTATTATCTCTGACTTCAAATTGAATCCTTCTGGCTCAGAAATGTACTTTTCAAAATTTGGCAAATTTTCCCCAACACTTCAGAAATAAATAGGATGCTGTTAAAAGATTAGAAATCCCTAGTCAAGTGAAATCAACCTTTGGAAATAAATGTGCAGACCCCTCTGTCCCATTGCATTTGCTACTAGAGCCAATAAGTTAAAACTCTAGATCTAAAGTTAACCTGGACCCAAATCTTGGTACCATTACTTAATAGCTATGTGACCTTGGCCAAGCTATTTAACCTCTCTGAGCCTTAGTTTTCTTACCTGTAACAAAGCAATGATAATGAATACAGGGTTGTTGATGTATTAAAAAGACACGCTTTTGTTTTGTTTTGTTTTGTTTTTTGTTTTTTCCCCCAGCCCAGGCAACATAGCAAGGCCTCATCTCT
>NW_007217405.1:0-711 GCF_000164805.1 Carlito syrichta
TACCACATTCGTTTTCTGAAAAACACTGTTTTTGAACTTTATCTAAATAGATCATTGAGTATTAACTTTTTTGGGTTCAGCTTCTTTGGCTCAATATGTTTGTGAGATTAGTCCATCTATTTGCTTGCAGCAACAGTTTATGCATTTTAATCAATATTTAGCATTCTGGTCAATGACTATACCAAAATTTATTTATTTTATTGCTGATAGGCTTTTGAGTAATTTCCAGTTTGGGACTTTTAAAATAGTACTGCTAGGAACATTTCTACACGTGTCATTTGATGAATATATGTGTGCATTCAGGTTGGATATACACATAAAAATGGGTATACATAAATGTTCAGCTTAGACTTTCATAGTGCCCATACCAATTTACATTTCTACCAACAGTGTATAAAAAGGTGCAGTTGTTCTGCATTTTAACATTAGTTTTATCTGTCTTTTTAATCTCTGCCCTTCTTACAGGTGTATAGTTGTGATTCTGATTTGCATTCCCCTGATAACTAATGAATTTGAGCATCCATTTATATGTTTATTGGCCATTTGGAAATTATCTCTTGTGAAGTGCTTATTCATCTCGTTTGCCTATTTTTCTACTGGGTCATCTTTCTTTTGGACGTGTTCTTTATGCATTCTAGGTCCAAGTCCTTTGTCTATTAAACTTACTGCAAATATTTTGGTCAAATGGGAGTTAAACAGGCAAGAAAAACT
>NW_007217406.1:0-810 GCF_000164805.1 Carlito syrichta
TTGTATTACCAGGGCATAACTTTAGTTGGAAAGGTAAGTTACTTTTTCAAAAATCACAGATTGGCAATTTTTGTACAATACTACTTTATGTAAATCAAGAAAGAACCAAGTCACAGATTTTTGGATAAAAACCCATGCATTTCCATATTCAAGACAGCTTGCTACTTAACTCCAGAAGGAAAAAAATGACTAGGCTCTGGAATAATAAAGAAACTGAGGTGACATTATTAAGACTGTGTAAATGATCCTAAAACACAGATATTGGGAAACTTTCTTCACTCATGATTAAATAAGATAATATAAATACATACATAAAAAAGAAACTTTTTCTTATTTTTGCTATTTTCCTTTCTCTTCCCAACCAGCATCCCTAGAGTTTTCAGGTTTGTAAGATCCTTCATAAAGAACAAGCCCACAGAGCTGCTCTTGTTGGACCATACTATTTTGTCTCATTTTGCACCTGTCTAGAAATATTTTCAATTAAGTTGCAAGAATTGGTGAGTGTGGAGGGGGTAGGCGAACCCCACTTTTGCTGTTGGATGCCTCAGAACGGCTTCCTCACAGAGCCTGCTAAGCAGACCACTTCCCTCTGAGATTTAAGATCAAAAGAGTCACATGTCCAGGTTCCTGCAGATTTAAGCACCAACCTCTCAGTGAGTGAATAAAAGACTCTACATCCTCTTCCAAGAGTCCAGTTTTCTTCAGCACTTAACAGATTCAATACGTTGGATGGAGTACAAGGGCGTCCTTCTACAGAGGTTAGGAAACTCGCAGGCCATACTTTACTGCATTGATAACTCAGTGGCAGCC
>NW_007217407.1:0-6958 GCF_000164805.1 Carlito syrichta
TCGTAAAACCATAAATGTAATTAAATACATCAACAGATGTCAAAACAAAAACCACATGATCATATCACTAGATGCAGAAAAAGCTTTTGATAAAATCCAGCACCCCTTCTTGATAAAAACCCTTGAACATCTAGGCATATGGGGAACATACCTCAAAATAGTAAAAGCCATCTATGAGAAACCCACAGCCAGCATACTCCTAAATGGACAAAAATTGGAACCAATTCCCCTGAAAACTGGAACTAGACAAGGATGCCCACTCTCTCCCCTCCTGTTCAACATAGTATTGGAAGTCCTGGCTAAAGCAATCAGAGAAGAGGAGGCAATCAGAGGTATTCAAATAGGAAAAGAGGAAGTCAAGTTATCTCTCTATGCAGATGATATGATGGTGTACCTTGAAAACCCAAGAGAATCTGTCAAAGGCCTCCTTACATTGGTAAAAGCCTTTGGCAAAATCTCAGGATACAAAATAAATGTACAAAAGACAATCTCATTTCTCTACACCAATAATAAACAAACAGAAACCCAAATAAAAAGCACAGTTCCATTCACAATAGCCACAAAAAAAATGAAATACCTTGGCATCTTCCTAACCAGAGACGTGAAAGATCTTTACAATGAAAATTATA
This sequence comes from Carlito syrichta, assembly GCF_000164805.1. Classification (NCBI taxonomy): domain Eukaryota; kingdom Metazoa; phylum Chordata; class Mammalia; order Primates; family Tarsiidae; genus Carlito; species Carlito syrichta. The sequence goes on from NW_007217407.1 coordinate 630, forward strand.
AAACACTGCTCAAAGAAATCAAAGCTGACATGAACAAGTGGAAAAATATCCCATGCTCATGGATCAGAAGAATCAACATTGTGAAGATGTCCATCTTACCTAAGGCAATCTACAAATTCAATGCAATACCCATTAAATTACCAACAACATTCTTCTCAGACCTAGAAAAAACAACACAGGAATTCACATGGAAACACAAACGTCCAAGAATAGCGAGAACAATCCTCAGCAAAAAAAACAAAGCAGGTGGTATCACAATACCAGATTTCAAACTTTACTATAAAGCTACAATCATCAAAACAGCTTGGTATTGGTACAGGAACAGGCATATAGATCAATGGAACAGAATTGAGATTCCAGAAGCAAAACCTCAATTTCTCAACCAACTCATCTTCGACAAAGCCCCCACCACCTACCAATGGGGAGAGGAGAACCTATTCAGTAAATGGTGCTGGGAAAATTGGCTGACCACATGCAGAAGATTGAAACAGGACCCCTATCTATCCCCATGCACAAAGGTTAACTCCAAATGGATCAGAGACCTAAATGTAAAACCTCAAACCATAAGAACCTTAGAAAAGGAAGGAAATACTCTCATGGAAATTGGAACTGGCATCCAATTCCTGTACAAAACCCGAAACCCACAGGACTTAAGAGAGAAGATAGACAAATGGGACCTTATTAAACTGACAAGCTTCTGCAAAGCCAAAGAAACCATCAAGAGAGCAGGAGACAGCCTACAGACTGGGAAAAAGGATTTGCCAGCTCTAGGTCTGACAAAGGCTTAACATCCTGGATCTACAAGGAACTGAAACGTACTGAAAAGAAGAAAACAAACAACCCCATTATAAAATGGGCAAAAGACATGAACAGACACTTCACAAAAGAAGACATTCGAGCAGCCAACAAACACATGACGAAATGCTCAACCTCATTAATCATCAGGGAGATGCAAATCAAAACCACACTGAGATACCACCTAACTCCAGTCAGAATGGCAATTATCAACAACTCAAAAAATAACAGCTGCTGGAGAGGGTGTGGTGAAAAGGGAACACTTCTACACTGTTGGTGGGAGTGTAAACTAGTGCAACCTCTGTGGAAAGCAGTGTGGCGATTCCTAAAAGCTCTAAAAATTGACCTTCCATATGACCCTGCAATCCCCCTACTGGGAATATACCCTGAAGAACACAAATCACTCTATAAAAAAGATACCTGCACATGTATGTTTATCGCAGGATTGTTCACAATAGCAAGAACCTGGAAACAACCATGCTGCCCATCAAAAGAGGACTGGATTAAAAAAATGTGGTACATATACACGATGGAATACTACGCAGCCATAAAAAAGAACAAAATCATGAATTTCGCTGCAACCTGGATGGAACTAGAGTCTATAATACTGAGTGACCTCTCACAAAAACAAAAATCCGAATATCACATGTTCTCACTCATATAATGGACCTTGAACATCCAATGCAATACTATGAGAAAATGACGGATGGTACTGGAAACTATGGGAGGGAGGGGGATGGATTAACAGTGGCAAATATCTGTTGGGGGATGGGAAAACACTTCTTATCTACAGGGTGCCTGAATGAAACGTCATTGTACACCTAACCCTTAACTGTACCCCACAAAACCATAATAAAAAATACTGATTAATGAAAAAAAATTATTTGCCATTCAATGTTATAGGTAACATTTGTTATGCTAGAAATACTAATACAGTAATCCTGCTCTAAAATTATTGCAGTTGGTCAGTTGAGTCTACTTTCAAATGCTTCATTCATTAATTTATTAATTTATATTTTCATTTATTTCATGGATTATTTATAGGGTGATAATGAAATTCTGAAATAATTGTATATAATATACACATACTGTTGTTGCAGTCACAATTTTGCTGTTGTATTTGGAAACATCCCTGTGGGTATTTTTACATTTTTGTTCTGGAATGATGTATATATGCAATGGAAAATGTGTTCATAGAGCAGTGATCACATTTAAATAAATGTGAATAAAGAGAAATTGCAAAAGCTGTAGAAAATACTATGCATTAGTCAGAGTTCAAATACAGAAGAACCAGTAGGTGATATATGTGAGTGTGTATGTGTATGTGTTTTATGTAGATTTGTTACAGGGATTTGGTTTACACAGTTATGAGAACCAGTTAAGCATTCTATGTAAGAATACTGCCTTTTGATAGAGTGCTAGATCTTGAAGTTAACAGGGCAGGTAGATAGAAAGGAAAATAAATATAAAATGGAAAAGACTAAAAGCAAGATGGAATCTATAAGCACGAGCCAGAAACACACAAGGAGGGCTTGAATCATTGTCTTCTTTCTTCTGGCCTTGGTGGAAAGGGTATCCTGCAGAAGCTATGACCATTGTCATGAAGCTAAAAGTGTACACATAGCCCAGGAGTCAGAAAAGTTTAAGAGGGATCCAGGAAAAGGTGAAATAATTGTAGTCTCGGCTGCTACTTCATGCCAAAGAAGTGAGTCAACAGATCTGCGACAACTTGTGGGAACTACAAAATGGCTTCTGCTTACCTTCTGCCTTGCAGATAGTAGTTTCCTTTGTGGCCTATTTTTGTGCCTCCATTGTCCTTTGTAGGCATGGTTAAGAGTTTCTCCTCTGTATTCTTTTAGCTTCTTGTAAATTATAATGATAGTTATCATGCATTGAACATTTGCTATGAAGCAGGCACATAAGTTGTCTCATTTAACCTGCACAAATTTCCTGTGAGGCAAAGTCAATTAATAACCCAGTTTTACAGATGAGTAAACCAAGGCTTAGAGAAGTTCACCAACTTACATAAGCCTGTAAAGCTAAATGACAGTAGAACAGAAATGTGGATCTGGAAGTCTAGGATCATGTTTATTCTCTGAACCTCCAAACCATGTCCATCTCTATCATTGTCCACATGTGAATATACTCTAATTCTTTCTATCTATATGTGACTGTTTTTTTCAGCACACTAGAAATCCCTTAAAGACTAGAAAGCAGTTTACGTTTTTCTTTCCTCATGTCAATTTGTATTTTCTCTTGTACTTTGTATTTTCAACACTCTATGCTCCTTGGAGCACCAGTTTTGCTTTTGTTTTTCTTTGTAAAAATACAGATAACGAAGTCTCATTTTAAGAAGATGACTTTAGTAAATTATAATCAAATTCTTTTCTTGGCAGTAACTTTTAGGCAAATAATTGTGACTGCAAAAGCTTCAAAAAGTTTCAAGAAGCTTACCAGATTTTTTAATTGCCTAAAAACATGCATCCATTCTTTGGAGTGATAAACTACTCCCATGGCCTTGCATATAAAGCTTCTGCATCATTCTGTTTACACTGATTGGCCCAGGGCTATTGGAGTCATCCCTGGGAGAAGTGACTGCTGTGTCAGGAATGGGACAAACGCTAACAAGAAGGTCATTTATCTCCCATTTGGAAACAGCAGCAAAAAGAAAATTGATGCTTTAGTGATGACAAGAGGACAAATAAACTAAATTAAAAGGAAATTAGAAAGTGAGAACTGTTAAATAAGGAAAGCAAAACGAAAATTAAAACTGTGGTATTAGGAAAGAGAACTTCCTTGGAGAGAATCCTTTGCTGATAGCTTCCTGAGAGTGCACTAAGCAGGTTCGTGCAATTGATGTTATTAGGTCTAATACTAAAGTAGAGCAGTTTTTAGCATTACCCAGGGAAAAATACTGAAAGTAGGAAACTTCAGAAAATAGTTCTATAGGAAAGCAGAGGATTTCTTTTTTAAAGTAGGATTTATTGAGAGGACAGAAAAGCTCCCAGAGAGGGAGGAAACCCGAAGGGGTTGCCTGGAAGTAGAGGATTTTTTATCACTGATTCTTAACATCCACCATTAAAACTCTTCAATGTTTGATTCCAAATGCAGTTTGAGTTCTTCTTAACAGGCAGACACTTTGCTATCTTCTGGGCATGCAGTGGTGAATAAGACAATGCCCACCACCTCAAAGAAATGACAGTGCAAAGGAGGCCTATACGTGATCTGAGGTGAATACAAGTCAGGGGTGAGAAGAGCAGTCATAGAACAAAACACAGGAGGGAGATCTGACCAAGTGTCAAGCCTTCACAGCAACCTTTCTGGAAGACATTGTATATTTGACATAAAGGATGGATAGAAGTTAGCTAAAAAAAATAATTTAAGAGTAGTAGGAAAGAACATTTCAAGCAAGAAAATAGTGTATGACATGAAATGGAGTGAGAGAGAACATGGTAAGTTCTAGAAATAAAGACTGAATGGATTTTATTCTAGAAATACATTGTGAATGGCAAAACGTGGTTGGCATAAGCAAGATCTCACTAAAAGTCCTGGAGCAGTTAAACTGAATGAAAGAAATGTCTATGCTTAAGAAGACATCTTCCAGAATCAGTGATTTGGAACTAATTCTGATTGCTAAACCCCCTATTCTAGTATCACTTGAAAATTAAGTTAATCTGGAAATATTCTTGAGTTATGTTTTTCATAAGACTATTCTCACACATTCTTTATGTTCTGTACCTAATTGTTAAAATTTTTGAGTTAATCCTGTTAAGTTTGTAATTATTTACAGATCCTTATTGGTGTGTGTGTAAGTTATCACAGAATGTGAGGATCTATCTTCTCAATTTGGTTTTTAATTGTATAATGAAACATAATAATTTTTGAACTCTGCCTTTGACAATTCAATATGGTCTTTAAAGTAGGCAAAATAAAATGTCTGCATTATTTTTCCTTCACAGACTCAGCATAACTCTTAACTATATTTACAAATATTTGTCATATGCAAGTACATAATCTGATACCAAAATCAAGAGAGGACCACTGTCTACTATGGTTAAAGGAAATAATAAAATGAATGTCAATAGTTGAATGCAAATAAGATGGGGGAGAGATCTCCTAAGCCTTTCCATGTTCAATTAAAGAGTCTGGGATTTACACAGAAAGAGGTAATGAATAATAAAGAAGAGTCATTTAGGTAGATATCATGCGACTTTATCTGATGATTTGGAGGATTGTGGATGTGAAGTGAATGAGAAGGTCAAAAACAGGAAAACCAGTGGGTTTTGAAAATGATGATAAGATCAGGAAAACAGTCAAGAGATGTTGATGACCTCAACCAGAGAGATGCCAGTGGACACCTTAAAAAGTGAATGCTTTTGAGATATATTTAAATAGGACTAGCAACAGGACTAGGTGATCGAATGTGGAGTATGAAGTAGAAAGGGAGTGAATGTTGATGCTCAAGTTATTGACTTGAACAATTAGGTATATTTACAGGTCAACTACTTTGAACAGACTAACAAGAAAGAAACATAGGTGAATACCTACTATATGCTACAAATCATGCTAGGTTTGCTTTTCATATGTCATAATTTTCTCAACAACACAAATAAAGAAACTGATGCTCAGAGAGTTCATTAAATAATGTGCTCAACATGACACAGTTAGTACATTGGGAAAATAAAACTCAAGCCCAAAAGCCTCATCTATTTTTTATTGCTAGCTTTACATATTTCAAGTTTGGGGCCCTAGTACAATTTTAAAATGGAGATGTGAAAGTAGGAAACAATGTATTTAAAATTTTGAAGTTTGAAGGAAGTCTATGTAAGTGTTAATATTGATGGCATGGGGATGTATGTTGCTATCTGTGGAAAGTGAGGAGACACAGAGCCTAAGACACAGTGCTATGGTAGATACAGATCAGAGAAAGGAGCATTTGCAAAGAAGCATCCACCAAAGGTATTAAAGAAGAAGTAGCAGTGTGTCATAGACACCAGGAAAATGAAAATTGTTTTAAAGGAATAAGCCATTAGTGCTACATGCTGTAATAAGATCAAGTTAATCAATGATCTGAAAGTGCCACAGAATACTGCAATGGAAATTTTTTGTTGTTGTTGGTAGGATTGAGGAGTCTTTCAGTAGTGTTGAGGGTAGAAGTCAGCTTCAATAGCTTTTCTTTAGTGAAAGAAAGGAAAGCAAAAAAGTGAAGAGAACATCCATTCAAGAAGTTTTCCAGTGAGGGAAAGGACAAATAAAGGGGATGGGGGTGAGAGAAGCAAGGTGGCCACCGCATAGATGGATCCCTGAGATTCTCCGAACGTGAGTTTCCCAAAAAGACTATTAAATTTCTTCCTGCACCCCCCCCGCCCACCTCCAGCTGCACTGGTACGAGGCTTGGGGACTTTTGGTCCCACATGGGGCCAGACATTGCTCCTGGACGGCAGCTGCTCCACTATATGTGATTCCGGCCAGTTGGGGAATTCCAAATCCCGGACCCCAGCTCCATCCCCCATCGTGACCAGCACCCAGTGCAA
>NW_007217408.1:0-704 GCF_000164805.1 Carlito syrichta
CTCCAAGGACACATTTGAATTAAGTTATAGCTAAATTGTTTGTTTAGTTCTTTAAGGTGTGAAGATCCCTGATTTCATCCAGCATGTGTTTATCTCACAGGAAGTGGTCTTATTTTCTTAATAAAAAGAGAATTGTTGGGGCCAAAAGACCTGGTGCATGGAAATACACCGTTTGAGAAAGACAGAGAGACAAGAGGAACTTTTCCCTTCCCCAGATGCTGGTTGTCTGCACTCCTTATTTTTTATGCCACAGTTGTATTCATTAAAATGAGATGGCAGTTATCTGTCCCTACGGCAAGTGTGAGAAGAAACAGGGTGTAGGATATACCGTGAAGGCAAAAATGTCCGATGATGACCGGAGATTACACAGGGTGTAAATAAAAGCAATGAATCATTTAAGCAGAATAGGGATGCCACCCACTCTCCACATTCTACCTTTCTGAATTTAATTAATTGGGGTGAAAATGTGAGCTAAATGCTATACTTAATAAAGAGAAATCACTCAATACTAAATGTAAATACAGGAAATCAGAAAGTCAAATCTAGGAGAGGAACTCAACCCTGTCTGCATATCAGAACTATCTAGGATGCTTCTGAAAAGCATCCTATGCCTGGAGCTCCCCATAAGGGTTTTGAACCCCAAGCACTTCTATGATGTAGAACGATGGTCTTAAGTTTTTTTATGGTAAACCATTCATTAACAT
>NW_007217409.1:0-394 GCF_000164805.1 Carlito syrichta
TCTGCTCAAAGAAATTGAAGATGACACAAACAAGTGGAAAAATATCCCATGCTCATGGATTGGAAGAATAAACATTGTGAAGATGTCCATCTTACCTAAGGCAATCTACAAATTCAATGCAATACCTATCAAATTACCAGCAACGTTCTTCTCAGACCTAGAAAAAAACAACACAGGAATTCATATGGAAACACAAATGACCAAGAATAGCCAGAACAATCCTCAGCAAAAAAACAAAGCAGGTGGTATCACATTACCAGACTTCAATCTTTACTATAAAACTACAATCATCAAAACAGCTTGGTATTGGTATAGGAGGAACAGGCATATAGACCAATGGAATAGAATTGCGATTCCAGAGGCAAGACCTCAATTTCTCATCCAACTCATTTTT
>NW_007217410.1:0-631 GCF_000164805.1 Carlito syrichta
CCATGTTTTGAAAACTACTGCTGTAAGAATAAGAAGAGGCTTTATGTTGTCCCTAGAGCTTCCCGAAACATGAATTATTCAAAACATTGGCATGGAATTATCTGGTTTTATAAAACCAGTCAAAGAATTAGAATTTTCTAATTCTTTCTGGAAACTGAACTTAGAGTTGGGTTTAGAGGTTGCATTTAGGGCTGACAACAATTTAGAATGTAGAGTAGAATTTGGAGTTGGCAAGATGCTTAAAGTCCAGGCAGTTAGCAATGGTGTGGAGGAAGTAACACACTCTGAACTCCTGGGCCTTTGCTTTGTTTGTTCTGCCACTGCCTGTACCCGGGTCTGACACCAACTCTATTTGATCTCTGAAAATCATGCTATTGGATATTTCATTTGCATATTTGGGGTTGAATGGATTATGTTATTGAAACTGATAAGCTTATCTATCAATCCTTACATTGACCATCCTATGACATGCTTTTTGAGAATCCCTTTGGTTATAAAAACTTCTAAACTTAAAAAAAAAGCATAGATTACTTTTGTTCAGGCAAGAAAAAAGACTGCACTGGAGGGAAAATGGATATATGTATACAGAAAAGCTTTTCACAGGAGAAAAGCATTGTGCTACTTTAAAACC
>NW_007217411.1:0-705 GCF_000164805.1 Carlito syrichta
CACCAACTCTATTTGATCTCTGAAAATCATGCTATTGGATATTTCATTTGCATATTTGGGGTGAATGGATTATGTTATTGAAACTGATAAGCTTATCTATCAATCCTTACATTGACCATCCTATGACATGCTTTTTGAGAATCCCTTTGGTTATAAAAACTTCTAAACTTAAAAAAAAAGCATAGATTACTTTTGTTCAGGCAAGAAAAAAGACTGCACTGGAGGGAAAATGGATATATGTATACAGAAAAGCTTTTCACAGGAGAAAAGCATTGTGCTACTTTAAAACCAACCACTGGAACTGGGTCAATCTGGGTATTTTAAAATGAATGACTCATTGCTTTGTTTAATGTAATAGGCTTCATTTTTCATTTTAATTATTTTTTATGTTATTCTCTCAATTAATTTGCACATGGAGACATAGTTCTAGTCATGCAATTTTTAATGATTTTAAATAAATTTAATTTGAATTACTATATTCAGGCAGATGTGTGTCTACATGCAGCAAACCCAGCCACATACTGTCCTGAAGCCCAGTGTCTTGTCCCAGGGAGGCTTTCAGAATTATTGAAGTCATGTTTATCCTATCAGCATGGTATAATGTATCACACATACAGAGTTTCTGGTTTGATAGATCAGAGTTTGAATCCTGCCCATTACTCTGTAACCTTTAGCAAGTCAATGAAATGCTTTTTTACCCTCAGG
>NW_007217412.1:0-782 GCF_000164805.1 Carlito syrichta
AAAAACTTCTAAACTTAAAAAAAAAGCATAGATTACTTTTGTTCAGGCAAGAAAAAAGACTGCACTGGAGGGAAAATGGATATATGTATACAGAAAAGCTTTTCACAGGAGAAAAGCATTGTGCTACTTTAAAACCAACCACTGGAACTGGGTCAATCTGGGTATTTTAAAATGAATGACTCATTGCTTTGTTTAATGTAATAGGCTTCATTTTTCATTTTAATTATTTTTTATGTTATTCTCTCAATTAATTTGCACATGGAGACATAGTTCTAGTCATGCAATTTTTAATGATTTTAAATAAATTTAATTTGAATTACTATATTCAGGCAGATGTGTGTCTACATGCAGCAAACCCAGCCACATACTGTCCTGAAGCCCAGTGTCTTGTCCCAGGGAGGCTTTCAGAATTATTGAAGTCATGTTTATCCTATCAGCATGGTATAATGTATCACACATACAGAGTTTCTGGTTTGATAGATCAGAGTTTGAATCCTGCCCATTACTCTGTAACCTTTAGCAAGTCAATGAAATGCTTTTTTACCCTCAGGGTTATCATCTATTCAAACGAAAAAGCAAAAACAAAAACAAACTCTCACCTCACAGGCAGTGCCAGAGCCAAGAAGTGGCATGGGAAGGATTTAGCCCTTCTGTGATTCCATCAGCTCCTCCCACCATCCGACCTCCCTTATCAAGGTACCACAACCAAACAAGCTATGCAGAAGTAATGAACTTGAAATGCGAACATAGCTTCCAGACAATCCCCCACTCCATCCTACCTC
>NW_007217413.1:0-2047 GCF_000164805.1 Carlito syrichta
GAATTATTGAAGTCATGTTTATCCTATCAGCATGGTATAATGTATCACACATACAGAGTTTCTGGTTTGATAGATCAGAGTTTGAATCCTGCCCATTACTCTGTAACCTTTAGCAAGTCAATGAAATGCTTTTTTACCCTCAGGGTTATCATCTATTCAAACGAAAAAGCAAAAACAAAAACAAACTCTCACCTCACAGGCAGTGCCAGAGCCAAGAAGTGGCATGGGAAGGATTTAGCCCTTCTGTGATTCCATCAGCTCCTCCCACCATCCGACCTCCCTTATCAAGGTACCACAACCAAACAAGCTATGCAGAAGTAATGAACTTGAAATGCGAACATAGCTTCCAGACAATCCCCCACTCCATCCTACCTCCCAAGTACATCTCAAACAAGTTCCCGTCTTCCCCCACCCCACAACCATACTGTCACTTCCAGTCCCCTTAGGTAGCTGACATTCTGAGGCAGGCACAGGTCAGATTGGCTAGGATCCAACATCAACTATGCTGCAAAGTACCTAGTTCATGATCCCTCTTTTCCCCTAACTAGTTTACCTTGTGTCGGTCATCTAGCCACACTAGGGCCTGGTTTTTAAGAGAGACAGAGAGAGAGAGAGAAGAGAAAGGAAGGGAGGGAGGGAAGGACAGAGAGAGTGAGAGAGAGAGAGACTGTTTTGTTCATTTTCTACTGTACTCTCCCTTTTCTTCCTTCAGCTTCTAAAGTTAACCTTTCTATTCTAAGAATTCAGAGAAGTAAGAAGTCTGTATTGGCTGCATTCATATTAAAGTACCATTACTTAAGAGGAAAGGTGAAAAAAATAAGATGAATGTGGTAAGAGTTTGAAGTTCAAGATGGCAGCTATGCATAGGCATTTGCCTCCCCTTCTTCAGGAAGTCACATTAAAATGTAGGTAAAGGAATGCAAATAATAATCAACCCATATTTGCAAAGGAACAAATGAAAGACTTCAATTACTGGATGACAAAATGCAAACAGAAGTATGTGGTTAGGAGATGAGACAGAAAGAGCCATAGTCTAGATGTGCCAGAGGGAACCACAGGAGAGAAGGAAGACAATCTTTTTGGCAGAACTCTGGAAGATTCTGTGCTCTACATCAAGGTTTCCTCACCTCAGCATTATTGACATGTAAGGCCAAATAATTCTTCGTTGTCAGAGACTGCCCTGTGCATTGCAGGATGCCAGTAATACCACTCATCACTCCAGCCCTGATGATAAAAATGTCTCCAGACATTGCCAAATGCCCCTGGAGGCAAGGCTGCCCTGGTTAAGAGTTGCTGCTCTACATTACTCCTTCTACAAACATTTATTGCATACTTACTGTGTGCCAGGCAATGTTTTAGACACTGGAGAAACAGAAGTGAACAAAATCATCAAAACTCCTTGTCCTCATAACACTTTCTAGTGGAACTAGATAGGTAACAAGCAAACTAAATGAGAAAAAGGATGTAATTTTCTAAGTGTTGATAAGTGCTATGGAGGAAAAGACAGAAGGTACTGAAGGGGTAAAGAAAAAGGCATTTGGAAAACATGGGATTTCAGAGCAGCTGGGCCAGCTGGCTCTCAAATCTCTTTCCTAGCCTCGTGTGTACCAAACATCAGTGCCTGGATTTTGCCTTTTGGAAAAACACTGGAGAGATATTTGCTAAACAATCTGAATGGACTCCAATGAGGAAATGCAGATGCTGGTAATGGACCTGAGACCATTCTAAAGCCATATGCTGATGAAACCCAGAGACCAGGATGGGCAATGAGCAAGCACTGAGTGTTAGCAGGGTGGTATTATGTAGTTATAATAGGGAGAAAAATGGCTAAAACAACTGAGGAATCTGGGAGGGATCTCACGTAGGGTGGTGACAGTGGAAACAGAATTAGCTGAATCCATTAGCTCTTAAATAGTGAATATATATAAACCTCTTATTTTATTTTTAACTCATTCTCTTCATCAAATATTCAACAATGATGCTTTATAAAGCCATGTGAAAAGAAATTTCCTTTCAGATAATTTATCTCATATGATTCCATTATGTT
>NW_007217414.1:0-11364 GCF_000164805.1 Carlito syrichta
CCCGGGCGTGGTAGCATGTGCCTGTAGTTCCAGCTACTTGGAAGGCTGAGGCGGAAGGATCACCAGAGCCCAGTAGGTCAAGGTTGCGGTGGCTGGGAGCGGCCACTGCACTCCAGTCTGGGCGACAGAGTGAGACTCCAACTAAAAAAAATAAATAAATAAATAATAATAATAGTAACTAAACTTTATTGAGGGCCTATTATGTGCCTAATACTCTTTTAGTATACATCCATATCCTTAATATTTGCTACCACCTTACAAGTATTATTATCTATTCGCATGGAACATATGAAGTAACTGACACTTAGAAAAGTTACATAACATGCTCAGGAATCTACAATTAATAAATTTGAACTTGGACTTAATTGACTCAATCCAAAAATGCAAACTCCTATGCCACGCTTCCTCTCATCATTTTAAAACTCCAAAATATTTTAGTAGTAAATAATTTCACATACAATTTCTAGGATGCTACAGAAAGGAGTGAAAATTGTAGTCAGTTCATAAGAGATTAAAAATTTCTAAATCCAGGCATGCCCAAGTATCATCGTTTACTGTAAGACAGAGACAACAGCACAGGAGCCCCATCTAGGAAGGACCGCTTCAACATTCCCCAGGTCCTCTCCCTCTGCCAGAGGGGTAGACTCAAAAGAAAGGGTCATCTGCTCTGATCTGAAGAGTTATGCTGCAAGGAAAATGGCAAGCCCTCACATGAACTCCAGTCCCAAGTCCTGGGCCCACAAACAGAGTTGGTATTATTCACCAAGGAATGATTAAGTTTCTAGTCAAGGGAAAGGCAAAGGTCAAGATCCCTATTTTTCAAGAAATCACTTGGCTGTTTGATGAAGCTTACAATAGTAAATACTGTGAGAGCCAATGCTTCTGTAGAAACTGTATTCAGAAACAGATTTCACAAAGTCAAAATCAGTCAAGTGCCAAAAATGGTAGAGTTCTGACAGTACATTTCTATTCTGTCCTTTTAAATTTCTTTTAAGAATTCATTTTTGAAGGGCCATTGAAGGCTTACCTCCATCTAGAGCTCTTTCCAGATCAGATGAGCACCTACATGAGCCCCTCCCCATTTTAAATATCCGTAACAATTATGGTCTTCTCCCCCTTGGTTCTACTTTTTGGAATGATTTCTGGATAGGTCTGTGGAGAGCACAACACCCTCAGAGCTCTAGTAAAATTGTGATAATCATTTTGACAATATCTATTATTTAGTGAACTTTTCTATGTGTCTTAATCTCTTCATTAACATGGTGCTCACAGCAACTCTAGGATGTAAGATTATTATAATCTCTATGTTATAGAGAAGAAACTTGTCTATCAAAGATCACATAACTTTCTCAGAGTCACAAGGCCAGAGAATGGCTGAGCTGGGATTTGAACACAGACTCCAACAATCTTGACTTTTGACTGACTGGAGAGGATACCCTCTACTATGCTTTTTTTGTTTGTTTTTAAGTAACCCCAAGGTACCTTTAGAGGCATGGAGAAGGCTCTCACCTGCATGAATGATACAAGTCACAACCTCAGAGGTTTCCAACAATTACCAGATGGTCCTGCCTAACAATAGGGCTAATGTCACTGAAAGAATAGACTTGATACCCAAGTTAGACTTATTTGCGAGCATCACTTGTGTTCTTTAGTAACCGCAACATGTGTCTACACGATGGGGGAAGGGAGAGCATTGTATGAAGGCCTATAGGCTACTTGTAATTGGGGACCATAAAGATTCTTTTCAAAGCCTGTATCTTGAACTTTTACTGTCTAACTATCCAGCAACTGGATTTATTTAGCATCTACCAGATACAAGACACTATGTTGGGCAATAAAGAGTTATATACATGAAAACAAATGTTCTCTCAGAAATATCTACCCTAGAAACAGAAAATCTATTAAATAATAATACATTAAGGAATTAGCAAATGTTCCAGCTTTCTGAAGAAAACTGTCAGGCAAAACCTCAACATCAAACAAGATGTTGCTTTGAGGCATGTGGATGTATGTCACTCATATTGTAGGACCAAAATATTTTAAAGACTGAGTGACTCAGCACTTTCCACCAAGTTTGGGCTGCTTGCCTGTTAATCACAACTCCTCACATTAACACCAAGCTGTTAAAGTTCATCAGGGAAGGGTCTCCCATATTTCTAATTGGCCCTTTCTTTTTGATATTTTAAATTCCCAATTAATCTCTAAATTTCTGCTCCTCTGTTAACGTAATCAAACAATTTTTAAATTAAAAAGAGATTATAGTGGGCAGTGAATCTAAAGCCTCTCTTTTTGAGAGACACTGGTTCTTATGCTCCAGAATTATGTCCAATTATTTTAAAAAGGTTATTTGAATATTCCCTTTGTACCTAAAACTCAATGTAACCAATGATGCATTAATAATTTCTTCACACAAAACGTGGTTTATCTCCATATATCTATTTCCATGAGTAGTCCCCTATTATGGATTGAATTGTGTCCCTAAAAATTCATACACTGAAATCCTAAACCGCAGTACCTAAAAATGGGACCTTGTTTGGAAACAGGGTCACTGCAGATGTAATTGGTTAAGATGAAGTCATAGTGGAATAGGGCAGGCCCCCTAGTCCAATTTGACTGGTACCCATGCAAAAGGAGAAATTTGGACACAGACATGCACACAAAGGCAGATATCAAGTGAAGATGAAGACAGAAGACCGGGCTGATGTTTCTAAAACCAAGGAATGCCAAAAAGTGCCAGTGAACCACTGGAAGCTAGGAGAAATAAATTGAACTGATTCTCTCTCACAGCCCTCATCAGGAATGAACCCTGATGACATCTTGATTTTAGACTTCTAGATTCCAGAACTGTGAAACAATAAATTTCTATTGTTTAAACCACTCGGTCTGTGACACTTTGTTATGGAAGCATTAGCAAACTGGTATATACCCCATTAACCCAGTTAGCCTGATTCTTCCTTATCCATCATCCCTGGCATCTAAGTTTGAGATTTGTCCTGTGTGGTCCTCTCCTACGAACATCTAAAGCCTTGCCCTCAGCTTAGTGCTCATCATTCTCACTTGAACTGCTACAAGAGTCTCTTACTTGGCCGATCTTCCTTCTCTTCTTATCCTTTGACTCACCATCCAAACCATCCTCTACGCCATGTCTGGACTCAGCTTTCTAAATTGCAAATCTGCTCATGTTACTCTTTCAGGGAAAATTCCTGCACACTAATGACCTTTGGAAATATTAACTCTGTAGACACCCATTCAAGGCTAGTCGTGATTTGCCCCTGACCAGTTCTGTAGCCATCATCCTAGTCTACCACACTGAAGCAATATTCCAGCTCATGCACCAAGCCATGCTCAAGTATTTGTCACAATCTGAGCACCCATGCATTCTGTCATCCCTACATATTACCTACTTTTCCTGTACAGCTGAAGGGGAATGTGGGATTCCCCTTCAGCTGTAACTGTGATCAATTTATCGCTCCTACCAAAAGTTTAGACAGTGTTCATTATCAAGTAGCTTCTTAATAGACATTTACTGAGTGAATATGTAAAGTCAGAATCTCTTCTTATTAAGGTATGAGCCATACTGGACAGCCAGAGGGTGGGAGGAAGGAACTTCAGTTTAACTAATAAGACAGCAGAAATATCTCCAGACAAACCTTAGTTTATTAAATTCTACTTTCATATTGAAATAACAATGTGTTGAATAAAAAACAAATGCCATTGCTAGAACAGACACCAGAAAAGCAATTCCGGTCCTGGTGGTGTTTCAATATTGCTGCATGCTTGGCTCAAGTTTCATGTGATATTAAAGAGTTGGCAATGCAAGGTGTTCTTAGATAATTCTGTGTTCATTTGTGGTATTGATGCACACCTGTGTCCTCCTACAGTCAGCTTAAGTCCCACCTGCTTCTTCCTGTCACTGATTTGAATCTCTCTCATTTTAGAGGAAGCATTTGGCTCACACAGCATACCTTGGATTTATCTGGTTAGAGTTTCATGTCTCTCCCAGATCTCTTGAGATTTTGAAGCTTGCTGTAAAAGACACTTATCATTATATTTGTGGGTTAATACATTTCTAAGCACTGCCTGAAAGGGACAAATTCAAGAGTTATGTATTAAGGAGAAAAAGAACATGAATAAACAGATAAACTGTTTTATCATTAATTTTAAGTAACAATACATATTTTATATAATTTATATTTTATATGATATATTTAATACTTCATATGATATAAATATATTATTTATTATACATGTATGCCAATACAAATATAATGGTATGCCCTAGAACATATTATATATAATGACAACTAGCTCAAAAAGAAGCAGTACAGCAGAAATATCAATTTAATCCATCGACATTCTATAATAGTATTATTTTATTTATGTTCCTATTTATAAATGTTGTTTTCTTTATGTTCAAACTATATTATTCATGAAACGCATTTCTTCAGCATTTTTTAACAAAAACAATCAATTGTTTTTACTTGCTCTCAAAATATGCACATTCAAAAAGTTAAAGAAAAAAACAACCCAATTTTTATATTTTTAAATGAGCCTTGCTTTTTTCTCAGTCTTTATGGACCAATATATGAAATCAACTAGAAGTTCTTTGCTGAACAATGATGCTTCATTTCAAAAACTGTGACCAAATCCATTGATTTGTCTGGAAATCTGACAAGCATCTCAAACTCAACATGTTCAAATTACTCTCTCTACCTTTTTTTCTGACTTTTTTTTCCCCTGAAGTTCTAAAGTGGGATGAATAGAATCACCTTCTATATAGTCACTGAGGTTGAAATCTTATATTCCCCTTGAATTCCTTCTTCACCTACATCCAAAATTGCATAATGGGTCCTGTTGATTCCACCTCTAGAATCCTCTGGAATCCATCTATTCCTTTCTGTTTTCCAAAGAGTCTTTTATTGCCTCAGCACCCAGCCTAGTATCTGACATGTACATTGTAGGCACTCAATAAATGTCTGACACATGAGTAAATGGATGATAAAATTGATAGTTAGGTGTTATTTATTTATTTATTTTTCCCTCTCTGGACAACTTATAGTTCCCTATAAGGCCTCTCTATTCCACTCTCCAATTGGACCTCCAAAGTTACTACAAGGGTTATTTTTCTAAAACATATCCAACCATATCATTCTCAGCTGAAAAAATGTGATGGTTCTTATTGCCCACAATAAGCCAGGCAGGCACTCTACTAAGTGCTAGGGACACGTGATGAACAAATAATGGTATCTCTGTTGGAAACCAAGCATTAATCAAATAATTAAGGCAAAAAATAAGATGCTTTGAAGGCATAGGACTGGGGTCATGATCTAGCTTGGGAGCCAGAGGTGGGCTTTCCAGAATGAGAGTTGTATGAGGTCTCACAATTAAGATCATAAACTTACCACTGTGTATGTACGTTGGCAGCATTATACAAACAACTCAATAAGATTTCGTAATCTTGGTATATCAGTGTCTCACAGTTGTGTTCATGTTGACATGTGGTAGTGTCTGCTGAGTGGCATTCATTATTTGTTGTTGCATGTTTTTGTATGCAATTGTGAGACTGTCAGAGCTTGAATCAGAGCAACAAACAAATATGAAATTTCTTGTTAAATTTGGCAAGAGTGGAAGCAAAATCAGAGACATGTTAGTCCAAGTTTATCGGGATAATACCATGACGAAAATGGCAGTGTACAAATGGATTAAATGTTTTTCCGAGGGGACAGAAAGCGTCACTAATGAAGAGAAGTCAGGATGGTTAGTAACAAGCAGAACTGATGAAAACATTGCGAAAATTTATCAAATTGTGTGACAAAATCATCGACTGACTGTGAGAAGCACAGCAGACCAATAAGCATCGATAAACAGTGAGGAAAATCTTAACTGAAAATCTTGACATGAGAAAGGTGTGTGCAAAAAATGGTCCTGAAGGAGCTCTTGCATCACAACAATGCACCATCTCATACGGCACTGTCTGTGAGGATATATTTAGTCAGTAAATAAATAACAGTATTGGAACACCCTCCTTACTCACCCAATCTGGCCCCCAATGATTTTTTCTTTACCTGAAGATAAAGGAAATACTGAAAGGAGACATTTTAATGACATTCAGGATCTCCAGGGTAATCAAACGACAGTTCTGATGGCCATTCCAGAAAAAGAGTTTCAAAATTGCTATCACGGGTGGATCAGGCGCTGGTGTCAGCACACAGCTTCCCAAGGGGAGTGCTTCAAAGGTCCCCACAGTGATATTCAGCAATGAGGTATGTAGCATTTTTCTAGGATAAGTTTGCGAACTTAACTGTCAGAACTTGTAGGAGTTGTGAAGAGAATGAGTGGAATTTTTCAGGCAAAGTGGGGGACTGTTTCTGGCACGTGAACAAGACGTACAAAGCTATAAATGGAAAGGAGCTTAGGGACTTTGGGCAACTCAGAGAAGAACCATGGGTTCAGAACTCAGAAGGCAAGGAGTGAACAGTGAGCATGTGTTGAGGTTGCAGGGATAAGCAGTGGATTCCACATTTTTGCTGATCATACAAAGGAAGAAGCCATTCCAGCATTATAAACAAGAGGTGACGTGATCACTTTCACTGGTTTCTTTTTATCAATTCTATAAAAATACTACAAAGGATAGAAAGGAACTCATTAAAGTTCAGAGTCACCAGAAAAGTGCCCAAGAGCAGCACTCGACATTATTATTCAAAAGTTATTGGAGTATGAATAAAAGATAAATTTCATTCCATCAACAATCTTTTGACGAGCATAACTCAGTGCTTGGTGACTTCCCTTTTGTTTCTTAATCCATATGAATAATGGGTATTTTCAACACACCAAGACAGTCATTGCATTCTTTATAACATCCTATTCTGCAAGTCAAAGATAGCAGTACAATTAATACACGTGATAAACACAAGAGCAACTAGCTTTTTTTCTCACTTTTTAATCAACACAGAGGCCTTTTAACATGCAGCTTCCTTTCTTGAATGCTTCTGAAGATGTCCAATCCCCAGGGTCCTTAGAATAATGGAGTCCACTTTCCTTTGTTTTAGGAGTTGAGGGATGATTTCAGCCCCCCGACTCCTCATTTGTGCCAAGAAGACAACCCATATGGAAGTGATCAAAAGAATTTCACCATCCCCAGTTGCAGGCCTTCCAGTAAAGAACAAAACCAGTGTGACATGTCTTTATCAACAACTGCCAGCTCGAAAATGGTTCTGTCTTGGACAAATATATTAATGTGTGTATTTGCTGAGGCTGCTTATTAGACTCAAGCCTCCGGAAATCAGAAGTGCTGATGAGGGGAAAGAAACAGTATTACATGGAAGGCTTGCAAAACCGCATGGACCCTGCTGCCTGTTGCAGTTTTATTGTTCTTATAATTGCAATAATAAATAAAACACCATGACCTTCAATGTCCACTGTGGCACCTCAAATTACTGCTTCAATTTCAGTCCAGTCACTCCTATCCTTCTGGGAGCATTCCTTCATGACTGACTTTTTGAGGCAGTGCACCTGTGTTTCCCAGAAAAATTTCCAGGTATTTATCACTAGGTTTTTTTGAAGAGATGTTTTCCTTATTTTCTGGCTGCCATCTTATTTCTCATCATAATTACCCAATATGAACTTATTTGAAATGGTTAGATGAACACTCATTATGAAAATAGAACTGAGAAGATGAGAACCCAGAGGCAGGAGATACATGATTGGGAAAGTGTTCTATGAGGAAATGGAAGCAACACCTGCCTTGTTTGTTACCTTCCAGAATTATCCAATATGGTTCACTCTCTTCTGTTTAAGGGCTCCGCATGGATGCAGTCAAGGCCGAGATTGAGCTGTGAAGGTCTCAGTCCAATCTGGCAATTACTCTGTTCTTTGAAATAGTCATTTGATATCATAGTATAAAACGATAGTTCCCAGTCGCCCAGAGAACTTGCTCAAGCACAGTTGCTGTCCCTGTCCCCAGGGTTTCTGATCCAGCAAGTCTCAGGCGGGGCCTGAGAAACTTGCATTTTTAACAAGCATCCAAGTGATGCTGATGCTGCTTGTGTGGGGACCATGTTTTGAAAACTACTGCTGTAAGAATAAGAAGAGGCTTTATGTTGTCCCTAGAGCTTCCCGAAACATGAATTATTCAAAACATTGGCATGGAATTATCTGGTTTTATAAAACCAGTCAAAGAATTAGAATTTTCTAATTCTTTCTGGAAACTGAACTTAGAGTTGGGTTTAGAGGTTGCATTTAGGGCTGACAACAATTTAGAATGTAGAGTAGAATTTGGAGTTGGCAAGATGCTTAAAGTCCAGGCAGTTAGCAATGGTGTGGAGGAAGTAACACACTCTGAACTCCTGGGCCTTTGCTTTGTTTGTTCTGCCACTGCCTGTACCCGGGTCTGACACCAACTCTATTTGATCTCTGAAAATCATGCTATTGGATATTTCATTTGCATATTTGGGGTTGAATGGATTATGTTATTGAAACTGATAAGCTTATCTATCAATCCTTACATTGACCATCCTATGACATGCTTTTTGAGAATCCCTTTGGTTATAAAAACTTCTAAACTTAAAAAAAAAGCATAGATTACTTTTGTTCAGGCAAGAAAAAAGACTGCACTGGAGGGAAAATGGATATATGTATACAGAAAAGCTTTTCACAGGAGAAAAGCATTGTGCTACTTTAAAACCAACCACTGGAACTGGGTCAATCTGGGTATTTTAAAATGAATGACTCATTGCTTTGTTTAATGTAATAGGCTTCATTTTTCATTTTAATTATTTTTTATGTTATTCTCTCAATTAATTTGCACATGGAGACATAGTTCTAGTCATGCAATTTTTAATGATTTTAAATAAATTTAATTTGAATTACTATATTCAGGCAGATGTGTGTCTACATGCAGCAAACCCAGCCACATACTGTCCTGAAGCCCAGTGTCTTGTCCCAGGGAGGCTTTCAGAATTATTGAAGTCATGTTTATCCTATCAGCATGGTATAATGTATCACACATACAGAGTTTCTGGTTTGATAGATCAGAGTTTGAATCCTGCCCATTACTCTGTAACCTTTAGCAAGTCAATGAAATGCTTTTTTACCCTCAGGGTTATCATCTATTCAAACGAAAAAGCAAAAACAAAAACAAACTCTCACCTCACAGGCAGTGCCAGAGCCAAGAAGTGGCATGGGAAGGATTTAGCCCTTCTGTGATTCCATCAGCTCCTCCCACCATCCGACCTCCCTTATCAAGGTACCACAACCAAACAAGCTATGCAGAAGTAATGAACTTGAAATGCGAACATAGCTTCCAGACAATCCCCCACTCCATCCTACCTCCCAAGTACATCTCAAACAAGTTCCCGTCTTCCCCCACCCCACAACCATACTGTCACTTCCAGTCCCCTTAGGTAGCTGACATTCTGAGGCAGGCACAGGTCAGATTGGCTAGGATCCAACATCAACTATGCTGCAAAGTACCTAGTTCATGATCCCTCTTTTCCCCTAACTAGTTTACCTTGTGTCGGTCATCTAGCCACACTAGGGCCTGGTTTTTAAGAGAGACAGAGAGAGAGAGAGAAGAGAAAGGAAGGGAGGGAGGGAAGGACAGAGAGAGTGAGAGAGAGAGAGACTGTTTTGTTCATTTTCTACTGTACTCTCCCTTTTCTTCCTTCAGCTTCTAAAGTTAACCTTTCTATTCTAAGAATTCAGAGAAGTAAGAAGTCTGTATTGGCTGCATTCATATTAAAGTACCATTACTTAAGAGGAAAGGTGAAAAAAATAAGATGAATGTGGTAAGAGTTTGAAGTTCAAGATGGCAGCTATGCATAGGCATTTGCCTCCCCTTCTTCAGGAAGTCACATTAAAATGTAGGTAAAGGAATGCAAATAATAATCAACCCATATTTGCAAAGGAACAAATGAAAGACTTCAATTACTGGATGACAAAATGCAAACAGAAGTATGTGGTTAGGAGATGAGACAGAAAGAGCCATAGTCTAGATGTGCCAGAGGGAACCACAGGAGAGAAGGAAGACAATCTTTTTGGCAGAACTCTGGAAGATTCTGTGCTCTACATCAAGGTTTCCTCACCTCAGCATTATTGACATGTAAGGCCAAATAATTCTTCGTTGTCAGAGACTGCCCTGTGCATTGCAGGATGCCAGTAATACCACTCATCACTCCAGCCCTGATGATAAAAATGTCTCCAGACATTGCCAAATGCCCCTGGAGGCAAGGCTGCCCTGGTTAAGAGTTGCTGCTCTACATTACTCCTTCTACAAACATTTATTGCATACTTACTGTGTGCCAGGCAATGTTTTAGACACTGGAGAAACAGAAGTGAACAAAATCATCAAAACTCCTTGTCCTCATAACACTTTCTAGTGGAACTAGATAGGTAACAAGCAAACTAAATGAGAAAAAGGATGTAATTTTCTAAGTGTTGATAAGTGCTATGGAGGAAAAGACAGAAGGTACTGAAGGGGTAAAGAAAAAGGCATTTGGAAAACATGGGATTTCAGAGCAGCTGGGCCAGCTGGCTCTCAAATCTCTTTCCTAGCCTCGTGTGTACCAAACATCAGTGCCTGGATTTTGCCTTTTGGAAAAACACTGGAGAGATATTTGCTAAACAATCTGAATGGACTCCAATGAGGAAATGCAGATGCTGGTAATGGACCTGAGACCATTCTAAAGCCATATGCTGATGAAACCCAGAGACCAGGATGGGCAATGAGCAAGCACTGAGTGTTAGCAGGGTGGTATTATGTAGTTATAATAGGGAGAAAAATGGCTAAAACAACTGAGGAATCTGGGAGGGATCTCACGTAGGGTGGTGACAGTGGAAACAGAATTAGCTGAATCCATTAGCTCTTAAATAGTGAATATATATAAACCTCTTATTTTATTTTTAACTCATTCTCTTCATCAAATATTCAACAATGATGCTTTATAAAGCCATGTGAAAAGAAATTTCCTTTCAGATAATTTATCTCATATGATTCCATTATGTTATTGAGTAGAAATGATCGTTGAATATCATTAACTAAGCTTTAGTAATATTGTAGGAAAATGAGTGAGGAGCCCTTTGCTTGAATAAAACCTTTTCTCAAAATTCACACTTAAGACACATGGAAATCAAAACAGTTAGAAATATTTACTGATATCCAGTGGGCTCATTTCATTTTCTCTAGGGGAACACACACAATTGCTAGTACAGCACTTAACAACATGATGCTATCAGCTCAGACAAGGGGAGGAAAACTGAGATAGGGAGCTTTTCTTCCCCTTACTTAAAGGTTTCATTTCACATAATATTTCGGCATTCTTCCACCACAACTGTTACCAAAATAAGATGGTCATGTCTTTCTGATTT
>NW_007217415.1:0-2762 GCF_000164805.1 Carlito syrichta
GATTTCAGAGCAGCTGGGCCAGCTGGCTCTCAAATCTCTTTCCTAGCCTCGTGTGTACCAAACATCAGTGCCTGGATTTTGCCTTTTGGAAAAACACTGGAGAGATATTTGCTAAACAATCTGAATGGACTCCAATGAGGAAATGCAGATGCTGGTAATGGACCTGAGACCATTCTAAAGCCATATGCTGATGAAACCCAGAGACCAGGATGGGCAATGAGCAAGCACTGAGTGTTAGCAGGGTGGTATTATGTAGTTATAATAGGGAGAAAAATGGCTAAAACAACTGAGGAATCTGGGAGGGATCTCACGTAGGGTGGTGACAGTGGAAACAGAATTAGCTGAATCCATTAGCTCTTAAATAGTGAATATATATAAACCTCTTATTTTATTTTTAACTCATTCTCTTCATCAAATATTCAACAATGATGCTTTATAAAGCCATGTGAAAAGAAATTTCCTTTCAGATAATTTATCTCATATGATTCCATTATGTTATTGAGTAGAAATGATCGTTGAATATCATTAACTAAGCTTTAGTAATATTGTAGGAAAATGAGTGAGGAGCCCTTTGCTTGAATAAAACCTTTTCTCAAAATTCACACTTAAGACACATGGAAATCAAAACAGTTAGAAATATTTACTGATATCCAGTGGGCTCATTTCATTTTCTCTAGGGGAACACACACAATTGCTAGTACAGCACTTAACAACATGATGCTATCAGCTCAGACAAGGGGAGGAAAACTGAGATAGGGAGCTTTTCTTCCCCTTACTTAAAGGTTTCATTTCACATAATATTTCGGCATTCTTCCACCACAACTGTTACCAAAATAAGATGGTCATGTCTTTCTGATTTTGAATATTTGGTAAGATACCTGCTAGGAAAATTTTGAAACAAACAGAAGATAATGAACCATGCCTGTGAAATATTGATTATTTGGAGATGTCCACATTCCTTTGGTTAGCTTTATCTTCTATTTGCTACTTGGGAAGGTCACTTTCAAGAAAGGACAAGGGCATTCTCCTCTAAAAGCCAGATCTACCAAACCATCCTTGCCGAGAAAAAAAAGTGTCAACTACCACAGGCAAAGCCTTTTACTTCCAATATCCTCATATTCATTTCTAACTATGCACTTCTGTCTTAGCTAAATCAAGTTCATAGATCCAATGTCTGCATCTTCATGTGGATGAGGGTGTTCTCCTCTAAAAGCCAGATCAACCAAACCACCTTTGCCAAGCAAAAAAAAAAAGTCAACTACCATAGGCAAAGCTTCAGATTTCCAATGCCCTTGCACTCATTTCTACCTATGTGCTTCTTTCTTGGCTAAATCAAGTTCATAGATCCAATGCCTGCATCTTCATATGCAATGGGCTGAAAACAGTAAACTCACCTTTTTTCTGTGCAAAACATTCAAGTCAGAATCATCACTGTTCTATAAACATATCCTTCCTACTCATTCTTGCTTCTTTGTTCTTATCAGGCTCTGGTCTCCTTCCTCTCTCCACTTCTCCTTTATTGGTCTCGCTTTTATTCTCGCCTGTTCACATAATCATTGTGTCAGTTTTCCTCACCTTCTCTATAATGCCTCTCCAAATCAGTTTAGCCCAAAATATTCTCATTTTTCTCCATGTTATACTTGTCCTATATTTGGTGATGCCTAATTATATACCATCTGCCACTGCTGTCAAATTGTTTTGCAAGATCAGATCTTTGGGGTTCAACTACTTTATCTTGTCTAACTTATAGACAGGGAATGAAACATACAACTAGTTTGGTATCCACCATCTGATATGCTTTTAAAATAAATCTCACTAGATTGCCTTAAAGGACAGTCATTCTAAGGACAGTCCTCAAAACCATAAGCCTCACCTTGTGGAGCTTATAGTAATGCCATACATCTCTCCTTTTCTGAAAAAAATAAAAAATATTTTTCCTTTTTGGACATTTAAAAAAACATATTTATTCTTCATCAGTCTCTTGTTTTAATTCTAACAGCGTTCATTAATGTGTCCCAAGAACATTCAGCTTTTTAGGTTGGGTCTGATGATGGCCTATAGCAACTTATGTTGAGTAGACCTTTGACTACTCTTGAACACCCTACAAGTAGTAACTGGCTGTCTGGATTACCATCTGAGCATGGAATATTTACGTTTACATAAAAAGAGGTTAAATGGCCATAGCACAAATAAGGACAATTCAAGGATAATTAGCCTACCCAAACTGCCTTTTAACATGACCTCAGAGTCATTCTCTACTTCCCAGAATGTTTTCACATGATATTATACCAGTTCGTTCATTTTGATAATGACAACACCTTAATGCTGAATGCATAAAAAAATACAAGTTGAGTTGACATTATTCATGCTGATAGTTCTACATTTGATTGCTTTGGGTGCATTATTGTAAAAGGAATGAGGATCATGTGATTATGAATCTCACCATGACACCTTATAAGCCTGCAGATGTGGAAATTACTTTTTTGAGTTACACCATTTTGTTGTTGGGAATGGTGTTTTGCCCACATCAAACACTTTTGTAAAGGAAAATTATTCTACCCAGGACCTAAGTTCTTCTAAGAGTTGTGAGTCCCTACTCTGTGCCAGGAACTCTGCAGGACAGCAAAGATAAAATTTTGAGCACATGATCCCTTATGGTTCTTAGTGAGATTCTGATGGAGAGTAGGCACTCACTTCCCAATCGAATATAAAATTGTAACTGCAATAAGTGGTGTGAAGGAGAAGTGTAAGAGGTAACAGAA
>NW_007217416.1:0-2047 GCF_000164805.1 Carlito syrichta
CTGAAAAAAATAAAAAATATTTTTCCTTTTTGGACATTTAAAAAAACATATTTATTCTTCATCAGTCTCTTGTTTTAATTCTAACAGCGTTCATTAATGTGTCCCAAGAACATTCAGCTTTTTAGGTTGGGTCTGATGATGGCCTATAGCAACTTATGTTGAGTAGACCTTTGACTACTCTTGAACACCCTACAAGTAGTAACTGGCTGTCTGGATTACCATCTGAGCATGGAATATTTACGTTTACATAAAAAGAGGTTAAATGGCCATAGCACAAATAAGGACAATTCAAGGATAATTAGCCTACCCAAACTGCCTTTTAACATGACCTCAGAGTCATTCTCTACTTCCCAGAATGTTTTCACATGATATTATACCAGTTCGTTCATTTTGATAATGACAACACCTTAATGCTGAATGCATAAAAAAATACAAGTTGAGTTGACATTATTCATGCTGATAGTTCTACATTTGATTGCTTTGGGTGCATTATTGTAAAAGGAATGAGGATCATGTGATTATGAATCTCACCATGACACCTTATAAGCCTGCAGATGTGGAAATTACTTTTTTGAGTTACACCATTTTGTTGTTGGGAATGGTGTTTTGCCCACATCAAACACTTTTGTAAAGGAAAATTATTCTACCCAGGACCTAAGTTCTTCTAAGAGTTGTGAGTCCCTACTCTGTGCCAGGAACTCTGCAGGACAGCAAAGATAAAATTTTGAGCACATGATCCCTTATGGTTCTTAGTGAGATTCTGATGGAGAGTAGGCACTCACTTCCCAATCGAATATAAAATTGTAACTGCAATAAGTGGTGTGAAGGAGAAGTGTAAGAGGTAACAGAAGTTCCCTTCTTTCTTGGTGACCAAACACATCATTTTTATTATCTGACAATAAAGCACCTGGAAATGACCCAATACTGAGATACTTTTGGACAAATGCAGAGACCTACACAAAGCAAACAAGCTTGAGTCACTAAGGCAATCACAGTAGTTAATGGCCAATATCAGGTACAGCCATGATGGACACAAGAGCAAGGAAGGAGGTCCAGTTCCAGCATAGCACAGCTGATCAGAGACACTTACAGAGTCTGGTCCCAAGGAGATAATTACCTAGGAATATATTTGAGACCAGATGCATCTTCTGGAGTTGTAAGAAAAGGATGCTCACAGCTTCAGGAGAGGATGCAAAGTTGGGAGGTAGTTCAAGGTACTTTGGTGAATGTAATCAAGGAAAGGCAAATAACAAGAAAATAAATCAGAATTCAAAACAGAAATGAGGAAATATCAGGTCATGGAGCCAAGACATACCTTGCATAGTAACCAAGAGATAAGCTTCTTCCATTCTATGAAGTACCAATGTGTTGGGGAATTCATGGGCAAACGGGACTGAAAGAACTGAACCCATAAGACACACAGGACATTGACAAAAAGAAAAATGGCTCTGGGTTCCAATCTACAAGTTTCTAAAATGAAGAATTGTTTTATACATTCTCCCAATGACCAGATAATCCTGTTTCAGAACCCAGTTAACCCCCAGCCAGATGGAAAGGAAAGAGTATTCACAAGAATGGAAGAGGAAGAAAAGAAAATAACATCTGCTGTATTCTGAGTGCTTTTTGTACACTGGTTCAGTGATTGCCAGATTGTGAAGAGCACTGTAATTACCTGGGGAGCATGTTACATATACTGATCCAAGTCTCCTCCTTTACCTGCTATATCAGGGTCCCTGGAATAAGACCTATATGTGTTTAGCAAAATCTCCAAGACATTCTCATCAACACGAGGTATTTGGGAAGCACTATAATATGTCCTTAAATTCTCATGACCAATTATAGATGGAGATACCCAGGGTGAAAGAAATCAAATAACATTTTCACAGAAGCCTCTGGATGTCCCATACACAAACTAAAATTCTCTTATTTGGTCCCCAAACAAGTAGTTACTGAAATCAAACTGTCTGTTTTTTCCACGTTCAGAGGAGCATTAAATATTCCTATGGAGCACAAAAAGAAGAGAAGGCTTAGCTTCTGTTCTACATGC
>NW_007217417.1:0-2047 GCF_000164805.1 Carlito syrichta
GAGTCATTCTCTACTTCCCAGAATGTTTTCACATGATATTATACCAGTTCGTTCATTTTGATAATGACAACACCTTAATGCTGAATGCATAAAAAAATACAAGTTGAGTTGACATTATTCATGCTGATAGTTCTACATTTGATTGCTTTGGGTGCATTATTGTAAAAGGAATGAGGATCATGTGATTATGAATCTCACCATGACACCTTATAAGCCTGCAGATGTGGAAATTACTTTTTTGAGTTACACCATTTTGTTGTTGGGAATGGTGTTTTGCCCACATCAAACACTTTTGTAAAGGAAAATTATTCTACCCAGGACCTAAGTTCTTCTAAGAGTTGTGAGTCCCTACTCTGTGCCAGGAACTCTGCAGGACAGCAAAGATAAAATTTTGAGCACATGATCCCTTATGGTTCTTAGTGAGATTCTGATGGAGAGTAGGCACTCACTTCCCAATCGAATATAAAATTGTAACTGCAATAAGTGGTGTGAAGGAGAAGTGTAAGAGGTAACAGAAGTTCCCTTCTTTCTTGGTGACCAAACACATCATTTTTATTATCTGACAATAAAGCACCTGGAAATGACCCAATACTGAGATACTTTTGGACAAATGCAGAGACCTACACAAAGCAAACAAGCTTGAGTCACTAAGGCAATCACAGTAGTTAATGGCCAATATCAGGTACAGCCATGATGGACACAAGAGCAAGGAAGGAGGTCCAGTTCCAGCATAGCACAGCTGATCAGAGACACTTACAGAGTCTGGTCCCAAGGAGATAATTACCTAGGAATATATTTGAGACCAGATGCATCTTCTGGAGTTGTAAGAAAAGGATGCTCACAGCTTCAGGAGAGGATGCAAAGTTGGGAGGTAGTTCAAGGTACTTTGGTGAATGTAATCAAGGAAAGGCAAATAACAAGAAAATAAATCAGAATTCAAAACAGAAATGAGGAAATATCAGGTCATGGAGCCAAGACATACCTTGCATAGTAACCAAGAGATAAGCTTCTTCCATTCTATGAAGTACCAATGTGTTGGGGAATTCATGGGCAAACGGGACTGAAAGAACTGAACCCATAAGACACACAGGACATTGACAAAAAGAAAAATGGCTCTGGGTTCCAATCTACAAGTTTCTAAAATGAAGAATTGTTTTATACATTCTCCCAATGACCAGATAATCCTGTTTCAGAACCCAGTTAACCCCCAGCCAGATGGAAAGGAAAGAGTATTCACAAGAATGGAAGAGGAAGAAAAGAAAATAACATCTGCTGTATTCTGAGTGCTTTTTGTACACTGGTTCAGTGATTGCCAGATTGTGAAGAGCACTGTAATTACCTGGGGAGCATGTTACATATACTGATCCAAGTCTCCTCCTTTACCTGCTATATCAGGGTCCCTGGAATAAGACCTATATGTGTTTAGCAAAATCTCCAAGACATTCTCATCAACACGAGGTATTTGGGAAGCACTATAATATGTCCTTAAATTCTCATGACCAATTATAGATGGAGATACCCAGGGTGAAAGAAATCAAATAACATTTTCACAGAAGCCTCTGGATGTCCCATACACAAACTAAAATTCTCTTATTTGGTCCCCAAACAAGTAGTTACTGAAATCAAACTGTCTGTTTTTTCCACGTTCAGAGGAGCATTAAATATTCCTATGGAGCACAAAAAGAAGAGAAGGCTTAGCTTCTGTTCTACATGCACAGAGAGAGTATTTGGTGGATATAGAGGAGGAAATAATTAAAAACAGAGGGCAAGAACCACAGGCAGTTGCTCTGAGGCCTGTTGAGCAACAGCTCAAGACCTAAACAATAATCATTTTCCAGTGAAGTTTTCAGTGTTCTACCAATTTTCCAATGATGCTTTTGCTGCACATTGGAATTACCTGAGATCTTCAAAAGAACCAATGCCTGATTCCTACTCCAAACATTCTGATTTAGCTGATATCTGACAATCTGAGCATCTGGAATTTTTAGAGTTCCCTGGTTCCTCTGTGTTCAACAAAGTATGGGCGGCATTATGTTAAGCAAAAATT
>NW_007217418.1:0-990 GCF_000164805.1 Carlito syrichta
GGAAAGGAAAGAGTATTCACAAGAATGGAAGAGGAAGAAAAGAAAATAACATCTGCTGTATTCTGAGTGCTTTTTGTACACTGGTTCAGTGATTGCCAGATTGTGAAGAGCACTGTAATTACCTGGGGAGCATGTTACATATACTGATCCAAGTCTCCTCCTTTACCTGCTATATCAGGGTCCCTGGAATAAGACCTATATGTGTTTAGCAAAATCTCCAAGACATTCTCATCAACACGAGGTATTTGGGAAGCACTATAATATGTCCTTAAATTCTCATGACCAATTATAGATGGAGATACCCAGGGTGAAAGAAATCAAATAACATTTTCACAGAAGCCTCTGGATGTCCCATACACAAACTAAAATTCTCTTATTTGGTCCCCAAACAAGTAGTTACTGAAATCAAACTGTCTGTTTTTTCCACGTTCAGAGGAGCATTAAATATTCCTATGGAGCACAAAAAGAAGAGAAGGCTTAGCTTCTGTTCTACATGCACAGAGAGAGTATTTGGTGGATATAGAGGAGGAAATAATTAAAAACAGAGGGCAAGAACCACAGGCAGTTGCTCTGAGGCCTGTTGAGCAACAGCTCAAGACCTAAACAATAATCATTTTCCAGTGAAGTTTTCAGTGTTCTACCAATTTTCCAATGATGCTTTTGCTGCACATTGGAATTACCTGAGATCTTCAAAAGAACCAATGCCTGATTCCTACTCCAAACATTCTGATTTAGCTGATATCTGACAATCTGAGCATCTGGAATTTTTAGAGTTCCCTGGTTCCTCTGTGTTCAACAAAGTATGGGCGGCATTATGTTAAGCAAAAATTACGGATAAAATAGTGTTGTGGGAAATCAATGTGACTTCATAAGGGCTGTTGGTCATCAAATGAGGCCCGGGCATGATCCTTCTCTGATGACACAGGTTAGGGCAGTAAGAGTCAGTCCCAAGAATGCTCATAGTACTTATCAGCACTTATCAGCTTTCAT
>NW_007217419.1:0-2047 GCF_000164805.1 Carlito syrichta
CAGAAGCCTCTGGATGTCCCATACACAAACTAAAATTCTCTTATTTGGTCCCCAAACAAGTAGTTACTGAAATCAAACTGTCTGTTTTTTCCACGTTCAGAGGAGCATTAAATATTCCTATGGAGCACAAAAAGAAGAGAAGGCTTAGCTTCTGTTCTACATGCACAGAGAGAGTATTTGGTGGATATAGAGGAGGAAATAATTAAAAACAGAGGGCAAGAACCACAGGCAGTTGCTCTGAGGCCTGTTGAGCAACAGCTCAAGACCTAAACAATAATCATTTTCCAGTGAAGTTTTCAGTGTTCTACCAATTTTCCAATGATGCTTTTGCTGCACATTGGAATTACCTGAGATCTTCAAAAGAACCAATGCCTGATTCCTACTCCAAACATTCTGATTTAGCTGATATCTGACAATCTGAGCATCTGGAATTTTTAGAGTTCCCTGGTTCCTCTGTGTTCAACAAAGTATGGGCGGCATTATGTTAAGCAAAAATTACGGATAAAATAGTGTTGTGGGAAATCAATGTGACTTCATAAGGGCTGTTGGTCATCAAATGAGGCCCGGGCATGATCCTTCTCTGATGACACAGGTTAGGGCAGTAAGAGTCAGTCCCAAGAATGCTCATAGTACTTATCAGCACTTATCAGCTTTCATCCCTAGGTGCCTCCTACCTACTCCTACCTGGTCCCTCTCACTCTCATAGTATCCACCTAAGTGTGTCCTTATCTGTGGTCTTCCTATTAAATTCATGTTCCCTTCCCTTGCACAGGGTAACAGCAAAATCATCCTCTGGGAACCCTGAGAGATCACCCAAGTCTCCAAGGGTCCCATTTTTAAAGTCTCTGTAGCTTCCTTAGAGGGACCAGGAAGTGCACAGTGGGGTCCATGATCAGAGAGACCAATCCCCATTTGTGACCCACTGACAGCTATTTCCAATTTAGTACCTGTAGTGTCAATGTGACACAAAGTGAATCCCAGAGGCATTAAACATTTAAAGGTCAGTATCTTCAAAGAGTTTTGAACCAGTAGGAGGCCTGGCCATCCATGTGTGAATGTAAGATTTGTCTGTCTTGAAAACATACTCTCCTTCCATTGAAGTAGAATTCCTTGGTTTCTTGAAATTTGCTCTACCACGTTAGTCGCATAAGAGGCCACCAAGGAACTTAGTGGTACAGAAGTCCAAAGAAATACAGATGGGTTTCAGCCAAGATATTACTTGATTATGAACCAGGTTTATGAGTATTCTCAGGGCTGGAATAGCTTGGGTAACTTGGTTTGTACTACTGAAGTCATGCTTAATCAGAAACCTCCACTGGGATCACTGAGGGACATCCTGAGAAACAGGCATACCTCGGCCCAACTCCCTAAGGTACTGTAAAATGGACATGGAGTGGAGCCCAAATACTTGATTTTTAAATATGTTCTAATATGATTCTACAATGACTCAAGGGCAATGATCAGTGCTCTCCCCCTCCCAAACCCCCCACAAGGAAACTCATTATACTACCATTCAACCCAAGATTCAATGGGTCAGAAAAGAATTTGGGGGGAGATAGCCATTCAGTTTTCCTCAAGTCTTATCAGGTGAGCATCCTCTCCTATCACGTAGTCATAAGATAGTCTGGGCTTTCAGGGCTAAGCACCTAAAGTTGAAGTGTTCAACAGAACTTGGGTGATGATAGAAATGTTTTACTTCTCTCTGTCCAACATGATAGCCACTAGCCACATGTGGTTTTCAAGTACTTGAAATGTGGATGATGAAAGTGAATAATTAAACTTTTAATATTATTTAGCTTTTATTTTAAAAGCTACATGTAGCTAGTGTCTAGGGTACTATGTATGTAGAGAGCCCTTAATTTACCTTAAATAGAAAGCACACAGGGCTATAACTATGTCCTTCTATTATATAATCCCCCAGTCATGGGGTTTCCCATAGGTGACAGCTCCCTTTCCTCCTTACAGGAAGAACAATAAAAGCCTCTTAGAAGATCCATCATTCACCTGAACAGAAATTATCCAGAAATGACAGCCTATGAGTCATATT
>NW_007217420.1:0-961 GCF_000164805.1 Carlito syrichta
CCTCAGCCTCCCAAAGGCGTGGGATTACAGGCTGAGCCACCAAGCCCGGCTAGATTCTATGTTTTCTACTTCTCTCCCCGCCCACATGTTTTACAGTTGAAGAAAGGGAAGCACAGAGAAGTTTAACAATTTGCCAAGATCACAAAGCTGGTATAAGATGGGGTTTTGTTTGTCTGCAAAGTTCATGCCCTCAGCCTTATTTTCTGTTTGGATCAACAATTAAAAGGTTTATTAATGAAGTCTGACAGTAAGTGGTTATAGGACTGGCCATTTAAATGGTTTTGCTTTGTTGGGGTCCTGGGTGAGTTTCTCTGTGTTCTTGAATTTTTCCTCATGATGAGGGCTGCTACAACTCCAAACGCTGCATCCTTACATGTGTTCAAAGAGAGAAAGAAGGAGGAGCAACCATTCTCCTTCATCCAGAACACTGTTCCAGAAGTCTTCCAGTTGGCTTTCTTTGGGTCTGGAAGGGGATTGGGAAGGCAGCCAATGTTACTCCTGACCCATCCCCATTTCCCCTTTTAAAATTAATTTTGTTGTGACTATTTTTGAGACTAGATGTGTCTCTAGGGTAGTGGCAAGTCTCAACTCTATGGTCTTTGGCCAGCTCAGGGCAGCTGCCTGCCGCAGGCTGGTGAGTGTTGAAGCACAGGCTCTCTGCTCTTCCAGACCTGAGCCTGAGGTTCTGCCCAGAGGGGGTGCCTTTTTCTCCTTCATACAGAAGTACCTGTGGTGGCCTCTTATGCAAAACAGCAGCTGACTGACCTATTGCTGTTTTGATGGGTTGCAAGATAATTAAGTGCAAGAAAGTGGCATTTTTGTTTTGGATATGACATTACTTAAAAATGGTACTTTGCTTTGGGAGGCTGAGGTGAGTGAATTGCCTGAGCCCGCGGGTTCAAGACCTGCTTGGGCAGGCGAGACCTCATCTCTACAATAAATCAAAAAATTAGCCAGGCGT
>NW_007217421.1:0-713 GCF_000164805.1 Carlito syrichta
CAGGCTCTCTGCTCTTCCAGACCTGAGCCTGAGGTTCTGCCCAGAGGGGGTGCCTTTTTCTCCTTCATACAGAAGTACCTGTGGTGGCCTCTTATGCAAAACAGCAGCTGACTGACCTATTGCTGTTTTGATGGGTTGCAAGATAATTAAGTGCAAGAAAGTGGCATTTTTGTTTTGGATATGACATTACTTAAAAATGGTACTTTGCTTTGGGAGGCTGAGGTGAGTGAATTGCCTGAGCCCGCGGGTTCAAGACCTGCTTGGGCAGGCGAGACCTCATCTCTACAATAAATCAAAAAATTAGCCAGGCGTGGTAGCGCGCGCCTGTAATTCCAGCTATTCCGAAGGCTGAGGTGGAAGGATCACCGGAGTCCAGCAGGTCGAGGCTGCGGTGGCTGGGAGCAGCCACTGCACTCCAGTCTGGGCCACGGAGTGAGACTCCAACTCAAAAAAAAAGAAAAAAAAATGGTACTTTGCATGTTACTAAATACTTATCAAACGATTTCATATTTGGAGTATGTCTTTGCAGCATTATTAAGACGATAGGCTTACCTTATGAGGTCAGTAAATACTTTCATCTCCCCAGACAGCCAGAAGCGAGTCAGCAGATGAACACATTTGCTTTTACGTTCCCTTGGCAACATTATTCCTAGAGAAGTTGCATCCGCATCTCTGAGTCTGCGGATAGTTCATTTATTTACTCAAAGAAACCA
>NW_007217422.1:0-2047 GCF_000164805.1 Carlito syrichta
AATCTCATTGGAAGCATCCT
The DNA here is from genome assembly GCF_000164805.1 of Carlito syrichta. Classification (NCBI taxonomy): domain Eukaryota; kingdom Metazoa; phylum Chordata; class Mammalia; order Primates; family Tarsiidae; genus Carlito; species Carlito syrichta. The sequence continues at coordinate 21 of NW_007217422.1, forward strand.
TACCCACTTCAGGGCCGAGGCTAAAGACCTCAATGAGAGCACTACATACGACCAATTATGCCAGCTACAACTAGTTCTCACTCATGAGAGCATCCTTGTAGACTGAAGGCTCAAAGTTTCAACCTAGAGAGAAGTACTAGGAAAGAGCAAAGAGCACACCATGCCACTGGAGAACAAGATAAGCTTCATTAATCCTCTGGCATTCTAGATCCACAAGAAAGTGTGAGTGTACATACATATCTAGTACCTGCTATCACAAACAACATCTGAGAAAGCCAATGTACAGATTCCCTATAACTAAGGAGCATATTCATAGCCTATATCACTGAAAGCACCAAGAGTGAAATCTAGAAGAACATAAGGTATACACATTCAAGTCACATTTTTTAAGAAAAACAAAACAAAATTCAATAAAAAACAAACTTAACAATAAAAAGAAAAAATAATTTACCAAAATTAGAAGCTGTCAGAAAAATAATCCTGGCTATATAAAAAAAACAGAGTTTTTCAATTTCCCCAGAAGATCAAACCAATTCTCCATTAATGGATCCCAACAAAAGTAAAATCTTTAACATTCAAGAGACAGAATTCCAAAGGTTGATTATAAAATTGCTCAGTGAAATCCAAGAGAAAATTGAAAACCAACATAAAGAATATTTTTTTAAATTCAGGACATGAATGAAAATTTCTCAAAAGATACAACTACTTCAAAAAATTAATCTGAACTTCTAGAAATGAAAGACTCACTTAGGGAACTATTTAATGCAGTGGAATGTTATAATCATAGAATGAGCCAGGTAGAAGAAAGAATCTCAGAACTTGAAAACAAGACTTTCAAATTAACCCAATCAGACAACAATACAGAAAAAATAATCAAGAGAACAGAGCAAAGTCTCTAAGAAATACGAAATTATGTAAAACACCCAAACTGAAAGTCATAGTTGTTCCTAAGGAAGAAGAAAGAAACTATTGGAGGGAATAATTGAGGATATCTGGCATTGCCAGATTTAAAGGTTTAGATACAAGAAACTCAAAGAATTCCTGGAAGATTCACTGCAAAAATGTCAGCTTCAAGCGGTATAGTCATCAGGTTATGCAAAATTAGTGTGAAGGAAATAATTCTAAGAGAAGTGAGACAAAAGCACCAAATTACTTAAAGGTAAACATATCATCAGACTAGCAGCAAACTTCTCAGCAGAAACCCTACAAGCCAGAAGGGATTGGGACCATATCTTCAATCTCCTCAAACAGAATAACTGACAGCAAAGGATTTTATATCCTGCAAAACTAAGTTGCATAAATGAAGGAAAAACAAAGTCTTTTTCAGACAAGCAAACACTGAAGGAATTTGTTACCATTAGACTGGCTCTACAAGAAATATTCAAAGGACTTCTAAATACATAAACAAAAGGACAAAATACACCAGTAGAAAAATGCTAGAAATTATAAAGCTCATAGGACTTATAGAACACTAACACAAGAAAGATAAAGAGAGAAAAAGTAGCGCGATAACAATTAATGTGATGAATGGAACAGTATCTTACATATTATTACTAACCCTGATTATAGATGGTCTCAATGTGTCACTGCAAAGATAAAGATTAGTAGGGTGGATTAAACACACACACACACACAATCCAAATATCTGCTGCCCTCAATAGACCTGTTTAACATACAATGATATCCATAGACTCAAGGAAAAGTGGTGGGAAAAATGTTCCATGCAAATGGACAACAAAAATGAGCAGGAGTAGCCAATCTCATATCAGAGAAAACCAATGTTAATAACTATGAAAAAAAGACAAGTTTATTATACAATGATAAAAAGGATCATTACAACAAGGACATATAACAATTTAAAATATATATGTACCCAATATCAGAGTTCCAAGCTTTATAAAACAAATTCTACTAGACCTAAGAAAAGAGATAGATAGCAATACAATAGTAATGGGAGACTTCAACACTCCACTGAAAGCAATAAAGAGATCATCAAGGCAAAAAGTCAACAAGGAACCACTGGTGTT
>NW_007217423.1:0-801 GCF_000164805.1 Carlito syrichta
AAAAAAAACAGAGTTTTCAATTTCCCCAGAAGATCAAACCAATTCTCCATTAATGGATCCCAACAAAAGTAAAATCTTTAACATTCAAGAGACAGAATTCCAAAGGTTGATTATAAAATTGCTCAGTGAAATCCAAGAGAAAATTGAAAACCAACATAAAGAATATTTTTTTAAATTCAGGACATGAATGAAAATTTCTCAAAAGATACAACTACTTCAAAAAATTAATCTGAACTTCTAGAAATGAAAGACTCACTTAGGGAACTATTTAATGCAGTGGAATGTTATAATCATAGAATGAGCCAGGTAGAAGAAAGAATCTCAGAACTTGAAAACAAGACTTTCAAATTAACCCAATCAGACAACAATACAGAAAAAATAATCAAGAGAACAGAGCAAAGTCTCTAAGAAATACGAAATTATGTAAAACACCCAAACTGAAAGTCATAGTTGTTCCTAAGGAAGAAGAAAGAAACTATTGGAGGGAATAATTGAGGATATCTGGCATTGCCAGATTTAAAGGTTTAGATACAAGAAACTCAAAGAATTCCTGGAAGATTCACTGCAAAAATGTCAGCTTCAAGCGGTATAGTCATCAGGTTATGCAAAATTAGTGTGAAGGAAATAATTCTAAGAGAAGTGAGACAAAAGCACCAAATTACTTAAAGGTAAACATATCATCAGACTAGCAGCAAACTTCTCAGCAGAAACCCTACAAGCCAGAAGGGATTGGGACCATATCTTCAATCTCCTCAAACAGAATAACTGACAGCAAAGGATTTTATATCCTGCAAAACTAAG